>NC_054055.1:70768727-70924657 GCF_017639655.2 Falco naumanni
ATTTTTTATGCACAACCTGTCAGAGAAGGATTTTGGTCCTCCAAAGTTGTTACCGTGAAACCAGCCTCAGTGGGCTTTGTGGGAGAACACACAAATTTGATGTTCTTGAACACTGGAATGAGAGAAGGTCAAGCTGAAGTCCAGTGTTTTTAAACTTTTTAAAAAATTGTAGGAAAAATTGACCCAGAGATTTCTAAGTTTCCTATATAATAAGCTGCCTTTCTAATATATTCCATTCTAAGCTTCCATAATAAAAGGGGATCTTTGCTATAGAAGATTCAAGTAGAAATGTAGACATCTCCCAAACCCATGGTTTTAGAATAATACCTACAATTTAGATCCCTCCTCATGCTTTTACAACAATATATAGAATTTAGATACCACTTTCAAAATGAAACAGTGAATAATTCTACACCTTACACTATACAGGTAAATGATATCCTTATAATTTACAGTGACACGAATATGCATTTATGTACTCAGACTTCAAATAAATTACACTGTAAATATAAAATATTTATCTCCTATAACCTTTGTTGTTGCTAAAGCTAAAATTTGCTGAGGAGTAGTTAGGGCAAGGCAGCTGTTAGAGAGTGAGGGGAGGATGTGTCCCATTTCATCAGGTCACCTGCTTCCCCACTTTGGACTGGAACCAGGTTGGTCCCCTCCAACAGACAGCATCTGCCTTTCTGGCACCTTCCCTGCACGGGCATTTCTCAAATGGCTTCTGCATCTTTCAGAACCGCTAAAGCTTCTGGGTATTTTTTTGCCAGTTTTATGTCATTTCCTCCATAGTCAGAAGAATTTAAAGAAATTTTAACCTATTTGAACATAAGGCACTTGAACAGTCATGCTGTTTCTGCGAGTTAAAATACAGGAACTTATTCTGCTCCTTCTTATGTTCAGGGTTTTGTATTCCTGACATGTTACATTTTGGTTTGGATTCGTGGTGTGGCCATGTCATCACCATTCTTCTTAAGCAGAAGCCTAGCGTCAAGAGAGGCACAAACCAAAAAAACAACACCCCCCTCTCCCCCCCCCCCAAAAAAAGAAGTTTGTTTCAAATATTTGGGTATTTTTTTTCTATAATGAGAGATTAAATACCTCACTTCCCATTGCATGTCACTTATGGAAGGGAGTGCCTGGGTACTTCTCTGTGCAGTTCTGAAGGTGGGCAGCATGACTTATGATATAGTCATCTTTGGAGGCAGAATGAATTGGGATGAGCATGTGTAAGAAGCTTACATGAATTACAACAGTCACAGGGTGTAAAACTTTTAACTTTTTCATCATTTCAACATGTATTAATTTCTATTCATGTATGAACATATTTTATGCGTGGATGTGCTGGTTTTGGCTAACTTCTCTTCCTAAATTTGATTGTGTATCCCTTGGGGCTACATGTCAAAATATGACAGAGCCGCACAGGGCAAGCAGGATGTAAGGAATATGAATCTAAGTATCATATGGTTTGTGTGTTGTGCACCTTTCTTGTGCAGGTTCCAAGGATCTGTGGTGACATTGTCATTTGCTCAAGCATAAACCTCAGGTCCAGTTTACATTATCAGTTTTCAGCAGAAAGAAATTTGCATTTTGCTTTAGTGTAAATGTATATAATGCCTTTTAGAGAAGCCAGCTAGCTGTACAGTACAGTGCAGGATGTTTGGCTAGTACTAGTTTCTTGTGAGAGTGAAACATCTTACATATAAGCATTTTTTTACTTTCTGTAGCTTAAAGTTATGTATAAACTGCAACTTTTTTAGTTTTCTTGAACCCAGACTTCTAGCAGTGGTCCTTTTTGTTCTGCGAGAGCAAGCTGTCTATGTAAGTGCTAAGTAGATAGATAGATTTAGATTTAGGCTTATATATATTTATCTATATGGAAATACATATATATATATCGTTCCATTTTTTATTGTTCAACCTCAATTGAGCAGAATGAGGGTGGAACCTCATAATTCCTCATAATAAGGTTTTATGCTTACAGATTCTGATACAAACTATTGCTTAAAACAATCACAATTTCTTTGTATAGTGAGCTACATTTCAGGTGTTTGTGTAAGCAAAAGCACAGATTTTAGTAGGTTTATTATTTGGGCATTTACAGCAGCTGATATTTTTGTATCTGTACAGTTGGCATAGGGTTTGACTACTTTGGTTGTTGCTTTATCTGCATGTGCAGTTATTAACATCATCCAAATTTCTTTTTATCATGTAGACATGCTAACATACATCCCTTTAAAACTCCATTTAGCCTCACCTGTATGTAGTGAAGGTTCCTCTGTAATTTATAAAATGCTATAATAAGGTCTCCATCTGTCTATAAAATATGAAAGAAAGATAAATTAAAGCAAGGCATCTCAAAACATATCGATTCTATTTCTACAGAAACCAAACTCAGTAACTGTCCGCTGAAGATCCCAAGGAGTGATTTTCTGCGAATACATAAAATCTGATGACTTATGCACTGACTTGTTAGTAATTTTTTTCCACAATGGGGCTGTTGTGTGGTTTCCATAATGCTGTAAATCATGATTAAACACATAAAAAAGATTGTCACCCAAGATCTATTTGAAGCCAAGAGAAACATAATACAATATAAAATTTACATCATTTTCTTGATTAACCCTGATGAACCTTCAGTCATTATCCATTATAGTAAGAGTAAATTGGAAATGTTGCTTTGTTAATAAAACATGTATAGACATTTTCATGAGTCATAGATTTGATGGTTACTAACAGCTGACACATTCATAATGAAATACATGAAAAACATGGCTTTCCATGAAAATACAGTCTAGGTAAGGTTGCAATCCTGTGTCCTGTATTTAAGTGCTGTATTTTGGTACCCTTTGGACACCAGATAATTTTGAATATTGATCTAAAATCAAGTGCACAGAATCTAAATATAGGGAAGAGTTTTCACAACCTTTACATTTAGGCACTGAATATCTGTGCGTCTTTCACTCATATTTCATAGGGATTCTTAGCAGCACCAAAATAATTTAAAAACTTAAATTAAAACTACATGTCTTTGTCATCCATGGAAGGCTCTAAAGTTTTTCTCCTTTTGCTGCTGTGCCAGGAATGTTTTCTAATAGACACTGCTTTCATCTCTTTAGTGGCAAAGTGCTCTTAGATCTGGCCTTAATGATTCATTACAATCTTTGCTTTTGCTACTTTAAGTGAAGTTGCACAAGGGTGAATTGCATGATAACAGTTTTCTGCCAGTTACAGAGTTTCCAATATTTGTGCTCCGTGTGAAGTATACCTTGGTGTGCTTCTCAGCCCTGAAGTTAGCTGTGGGTAGATGGATCACTGTTCAGAGCCCCATGGAAAGAATAGGCTATTTAAGTTGCTAGAAAAAAATGGGAGCAGGAGGTGATTTTTTCTGAAAAAGACCTTCTTTTTTCAAGAAAAAGATCATAGAAGCAAAACATAATTTTCCACAATTTTCAGGATACTTGTTTTAAGTTTTCTTACTACTGAAACTAGTACTGAAAATCTTTATTGACTGAAACCTAGTTTTCAGCAAACATATCAATAAGAAGCTCAACAAACATCTTGAATAAAGTATTAAACACTTTCTGCAAAATGTCAAATAGATTTTTAAAAGGCCTGATTTTTTTTTTTCATTACATTTAAAATGTTCAGAACATCCCTAGAAATCATGCAAAGATAGGAGTAAATTCAGTTTATTGCAACATTCAGTCTGTAAATTCTTCAGGATATACACCAAGACTATATGAATAATTTGCCCGTGTGTGCACATCCTCTACAGAGAGGAGCTGGATGGCTAATAAAAAAAAAGCTATCATTTTTGACTAATTATGACTGTAAGGGGAGCCTAAAGAAGAAGTTTCAAGGGAAAAAAAAAACCACACAGCTTGGCAGATGATAACTGGAACAGTTTCCCATGCATAAGGATGCCGCGGAGAGCAGAAATCATTGTGGAGAAAAACAGACAAGTGGGGCGTTGTGTCTGACATCTCTGGCAGGGAAGCAATGTAAGAAGAAACTGCATCAGATATAGGCATCGCCAAGTTAGGTAAAGCCTTATGTAGCAGCCCAGGGAATTCAGCAGTGTTAGGTTAGGCAGAAAAAAAAAAAAAAAAAGATTCCCTACTGTTCCCCTCAGCTGTTGTATTTTTGAATTGCAACATAAAAGTAACATTAACAAAATCAAATGAAAGGGCTTCACTGTGCTTTGTCTGGTTTGTGCTCTTCAGTCTTCACAATTTTTTTTTCTCTCCACCTGGAAATACAGATGAGGATACAACACTTTCCTCCATTGCATCTACAATACCTGTTTCTTGGCAGCTAGGAGCTCAATTTAATTTCTGTAAGTTTTTAATATAATTTTGGATTGTGGACAAAAAGCAACACTCTTTCTAGGTGTAGGATTATTAATAGTGGTGAATTTTTAACTTGTGAATATCCTTTCAAGCAATATAATGTTAGAGCAGTGCAAAATTAAAAGAAGTAGTAATGTTCTGAGTCTACCTTGGCTCAGTGTCCTTATTAGATCTTCACCTCTCTTCAGTATTTTTGATAGCAATTTTAGTGTTATAAAAAGAGAGTATCAGCACTTAATAGCAAAAAGAAAATAGTAAGACACTGAATATAGGATTACCCATTAACAATGAATAGTGATTTTTTGATATCTCTGTATGCTATAGATATGATTGGTAGATTTTTGTTGTGTGATGAAGTTATTTTTCCTGAAACTAAAAAATAAGTAAATAAATCAGAATTATGTCTCAATTTCTGTCATCAGGCAAAACTTCACTGAGAAAAGAAAATGTGCATGTTTCATCTGTAGCAGGGCTGGAAGAGGTGCTCTTGTACAAGCAGATGTTGAACTAAACTGGATTTTTTTTTAATGTTCCTCTGTTGCATTGTTTACTGCTCTGACTCAACATCCTAGATCCCAATCCAAATTGCAGCCCTAGGTTTTCTCAGTTTTTCGGTACCTATTTAAAATTCAGTCAGGTTGCAGGCAAAGGAGTTGCACTTTGTGCATGTCGGGTGTGAGTGCCTGTAAGATCACAACTGCACCCACAATTAGTCTGTCCTTGGTTCCTTCCAGTTGCCCACCGTGAGCCCTCAGAAGACCTGCCTTGAATGCTCAGATGCTGATTTTGCAGACATGATATGTATATATGCATTTTTTTGGTGGACACGATACATCCGCCCCTGAATATACAGTTCCCTATTTCCAACTCGGAATTTCCAGGCAGATAATTAAAGCAATCTTGCACCTTCCAGCCTGCACCTGCCACCGCACGAGCGGCCAGCCCATCTCAGTTCCTCCTGATCATATTCATGTTTGGACGGTAGTGTTTCATGGTTAATACAAATCATAAACAGGCTGTAAAAGCTGAAGCGTCAATGAATCCTAGCTTTAAAACTGCTGGGAGCTAAAGTTTTAAAACTGATACTGCAAAGTGAAAAATGAAATTTAACCAGGCATTTTGGTGAAGGAAAAATAATTTATTGGATGTAAGATGAAAAGCTGCGAGAGTAAACATCAATCTCATCTTAGACACATGTCATTGATTGATGTTTGCTCTGTGCTGCTGCCTGGAGGTAAACTCTTTGAAATAGCAAAGTAGGTACTTTATCTGTCTGTGGATAGGAGCACAGTTTGTTAAGTTACTGCTTTTTTGAGACCCTGCTACATCTTTATGTTCAATCAAAGTGAAAACAGTAAATCAGAGTAATTGCTTTACCCCACGGCATTCCTGTTTGTAAATGGGAAAAAATACTGTAAAAATCCTCAAATTAACTTTTGCAGTTTAAGCTAGATAAAAAGTCTAAAAAAGTCCATTGCAACCTAGGAAGGTATTTTATTGATTATGCCACTTATTCATCAAATCCAGCCCCTTTGTTAAAATTGAACTGATAGTTCAAATGTCATTAGGGAAAACATTTAATGCTCCAAAATGTAAGGTTGCCATGCCTAAGAGCTCCCCGTAACACATTAGCAATAAGATCCCAAACAGGCATCATTTATACTTAGCTGGAAATGGAACTATACCAAGAAACTGGCCAGCAAAACCCATGGACAAGAACAGTGAAATAGAAAACAGGCATTAAATTACAGCACTTCCATGATAAGCACAGCAATTCAGCAAGCAAAATAACCAGGATTGTTGTCATTAAATAGTCAGAATTAAGACTGTTTTGTAAAAATATTTGGGGGTTTTGCCTTTACAAAGTCTCAGGCTGGTTAGTCCTTTTGTGTTTTAAAATATAGCAGAGAGAGAGGAATGACGGCACCTTTAAATTCAGAATCCAATTTCCATTTGGAATTCAGTTTCAGAATCACTGTCCTGCATCAGGGTTGGACTGTTTTTTGATTGTGTTGTACAAGTTTTTCCCTTGTGTTACTCTATTTAGCTACTTTGGCATAAATGTGGTAATTCAGGGAAGAATTGGACTATTAATTATTTAAGAAAATGTCCTCACTTCAGCCTGAAATTTAGTATATTGACTTGTGTGCCAGATTACAATTTGTGGGGAAATGTTGGGAATAATCAGTAAACCGTCTTAAAATTTATTTTCTTGAAATATTGCCTGTTTTTCATGGTTTTGAAGCAGTTCCAACTTCGTTCATAATTCAGAAATGACCGTGTGCTAAAATTTAATTTCAAAGATATATGTGTCCTCGCAGAAAACTTGTTCACAGGTCTGGTTTTATTCTTGAAACACATGTATCTTTTAGTCAGTTATGGTGTGGGTTGTGTTTTGGGTTGGTGGTTATGGTTTTGGTTTGGTTTGGTTTTTTTTTTGTGTGTGTGTGTGTTTTTTTTATTATTATTTTATTTTATTTTATTTTATTTTGTTTGTTTGGAATGTGACCAGCTGTGTACACTCTCAGGGGATATTCAGGGACGGCACCTGGCAGCTTGGGGATGGTATCATTTCCATGCCACTGGGAGTAGGTGTTGCAGTCTGATGGCGTTTTGTATGAAGCCTCTTAATCTGGTTATGGAAGAAGAAGGGTCAGTTTGGGCACAAATGGGCAAGTCAACAAAATCTGGAACAGAAGCTCAGCCCTTGCAAATGGGATTTAGGTCTTCTGTAGCAAAGGCCTCCCAGGAGCCCATGGGAACTGTGGTTTTGACAGTTTAAGAAAATGTTGCATGATAATGTGAGGCATCAGCTCTGCTTTTGTATTAACATGTCTAGACTTTGGGTTCCGAAAGTTTTGTGCAGTGCCACACATAGCTTCTGGGGTGAAGGAGCTCAGTCTTCTGAGTGAAAAACATTAACTGCAAATAGACGAGCTGCTCCTGCTAAATCTATATCACAATATTTATTTGCATGGGGAGGTAGAAGGAAGGTGTGTATGTGTGTGTGGGGTGTTGCAAAGCCCTCACAATTCAGAGAATAATTCAGAAAAATCTTTGGACTGGAAAATAACAGTGGAAGGTCTGGAAAGACAAAGGTGAGACTGCAGGTTACTGCAAACTGTAACGAGCTCAGTAATTGTCACCAGGTGTGTGTATATGCACAGCAATGCCTTCCTCTGGCGTGCTGGTAGGGCAGCCCAAGTCACTGCCCCCTTCCTTTCCCAGAAAATAAACTGATGTGAGGCAAGGGGACTGCCAGGGATCTCGCCCTCAATTTACCGGCCCGTGTCTTTTACAGCCTCAAAGATGCCAGCTGTTATGAGGATGGTGATCTCGTAGCAAAGTAACAGTATCCTTCCTGAATCTTTCTTTAGTGATGTGGCAATTTTGTGGTTTCTGAAAAGGTCAAGCAGCATCGTTAATGCACACCATACGTCTGCGAAGGTGTGCAATTCCCCAGTGAAGGTGCAGTGCTTTAGTTTGTGGAAAATGACATCTTCCTTTGAATGCAGAGCTTGGGCATTCCCTAAAACTGAAGGACAGGAGAATATGTTGGTACACTGTCTCTACCCAGTTAATCATGGAGATTAGACCTTTTTATTTTAGTTGCTCCAAGTAGTGGTGTCTGAGGGAGGTAAATTGAGTCCGGAATAGTGTGCTTTAAAAAAAAAAAAAAAAAAAAAAAAGGATAGGAGATTCATCAACACTTAAAACTTTAGGCTTTTTACATGATTGCTTTCAGCCTAGCCTGAGACTAGATAACTCTTTGGACTTTGTAGGAAATTAAATCCAGTCCCAGGTTTTTCAGGTAAGGTTATTGCTCTGCTCCTAGGCTGTCCCCTGAGCCATCTCTGTCTATTTTTCATTAAGGTCTAAAGGAAACAGTTCCTTCTGATGTCAGGAGTAGTGTGAAGAAAGCTATGAGCATTTCTGCCAGTACTGTGGGGAAGCTGGTGCTGCAGCTGCGCTCCCATCAGGCACCAGCATGTCTGGGCTGTCCTCATCAGGCTGGTCTCATGGGGAGCCATGCTCATCCAGTGCGCAACCAGAGTGGGTAGCCATCAAGGTAATCTCCCAAAAGGCATCACAATAGATTGAAATTTATTAAACGCACCTACTCAGAGAAGTTTTGCAATCCACCGGTATCCTGATCTGCAAAATACCTGAGAGTAAAATTATTCAAAGTATCCTAGAAGAGGCAGAGAAGGTAGGGCTGCTGTGACCATGTGGTGGTGATGGTGGGCTGAAAGTGCTTTGAGCCTGAGACACTGGTATTTAGACATAATTAATTGTTAAGTCCAGTGTGTCTCTTGGCAGATCTTAGGGCTGAGATAAATCAAAGTGTGGTTTTTAAAGCAATGTGCTAAATTTGAGACAGTGTTAATTTTTATAATACAACATTTATTCATATATAACCTTTGCAAGTGTTTGACTTGTTACTCATGCTACAATTCATGTCCTTTAAGCATGAATTTGAAACAGATGCAGCATTTTAAAAATAACAATATACCATTTAAAAAATATAAATTCATCCTTTTGGAGTTTGACCTGTATGAAACAAATACAAATGACACTGACTTCTGAGAGATGAATGGTTGCGTGTTCTTTGGTTTCTAAGTCTTGCAAAATTGCTTCAATATTTTGACCCATACTAGGAAAACTCTTCATTAATAAACTAATGTGCAACCGTGCATGTATTACCTATATATGCATACATCAAGCACATATGCACACATTCCCCAGTGAAGAAAAAATCTTGAGATTCGCATGAACTTGTTCTTCATGACTTCATGGCTATGGAAAAGACACACAGTGTAGATGATTAAAAAGGTACATCTACATTTGGCATTGTTTTAAATTACAAATTACAGAAAAAAAAAAGAAGGAAGAAAACTATTAATAAGAATAATTTTCCATTAACTGATGTGTTTGCAATAAAGACAGTTATAATAGTTGGCAGTATTCTCCTTGAACCAAAACAAATAAATACATTTGGTGAGATATGTTCAAGGAAATGTGATTGTTGCAATATTTATGCAAATAAGGAGCAGCCCCACAAATGCTAGAAATTCTGCCATCTGGTATTACTAAAGGAATACAACTCTCAACTTGTAGCTCTTCTTAACTTCCTGCTTATAGATGGCATATTAGGCGTTGTCACATGGTTTTTCCATTTGCATAATCATTCTGAATTATTGGAGGTTGTGGATTGCATTTCCAACAGTGAACTTCTCATTCAGGAAGGGGGTTCAGAGGTCTGACAACTGGTGTGTCTTCGTCAAATATGTCTCCATCAAATAAAGGGATAAAAATGTCCTTCCACTTTAGGAATATCACACCAGTGCATTTTTAAATTTGTGTGAGGCTTAGTGAAGAACGTTGCATTTGTTTACTTCCTAGAAACCAGGTAAAGATCAGTATTATAATTAATCTCAGGGGAGCTGCCCATCTCTATTTGACTGCAGGCTAGAGTCCAAATGCAAAGTGTCTCAAAGATTCAAGAGGCTCTGGATGGGGAGATGTGGCTGAGGATGAAGTTATAACCTGATCCTTGCAATCCAGAAAACCCCAACCTAATAACAGCTATTCAATGTGGCAGAAAGTCTGCTTTAGGCACAGAGGTTGTTAGAAAGTCTTTTATCCTGACTTAACTGATGGAAGTATGCTCAGACACCATGGTGCAGTCAGTAACTGAGGACCATTGCTCACGTAGCTGTAAATGACAACTGCTCTGCCTCTGGTCTCAGCACTGTGTGCAGCAGATAATCTCTGCTCACAGGGACCCCATGGGGAGGCCTTTACTATCCCCTTCTTCCCTGAGGAAGGCATTTTCCATGCCCCAAACTCCATCCTTACAAGTGCCTCTTCATTATACTTCTTTTTAAAGAGAGAGTGTTGGTGTGAATAATGTGTCTTGCTCGTGACAAGTATGGGATAAATCCAAAAAACCTCAGGCACCTGTAAGTGGAATAAACAAACTGGTGCTTGGAAGCTGCCTCCAACCCGCTGTGCTGAAACCCCGTGTTTCACAACAACCCCCATGTCTGGGAGCACTGCTCAGCGTTTGGCATCTGCCCTCAGATGCCCTCAGACCCATCGGAAGGGTACCGTGTGCTCCAGTGTGAGTTAGCAGGATTTACAAGTAAACCTAAAATTTTGTGTTCATTTGATGACTGCTAAGGCATTGTTTTTAAATACTGATAGCGTCTAACATATCCTATGTATTTTCAGCTCTCTCAAGTCTTGAATTAGTATCAGATAGCTGTTGGCCTTTTGACTGCCTTGCCTGAGGCATACTAGGTAACGTCACGTGGGTAGCCGATGCAACATATGTTTTGCTAACTGGGAAGCTGGTTAGCAAGACAACCTTTTGCTTATTAACACATGGTGCACTTACATGACTTTAATATATATTTCTGCTTTACAGATTTACAATGCCAGAAGAAAGGCATTAGCTGAGCTAAGGAAAATAGGCAATCAGCATACTCATCACATTGTCCTGAAATAACACGTAAACCTTATTAGCACGTTGGTTTCCTTTGTGAGGAGAATAAAGCGTAACAGACTGAAACGTACAAACCTGTGTCGTTCTGTGGAAATTCAGGGAAAGGATTCTCTGGTTGATGTCATCATGCATTAAGCTAGAATTTGGGGGATGGGGAAGAAGTTAATTTTTTTTCTGAATGTCTCTTATTGGAGCCAAACTAGTTCATTTCTAAAAATTAATACTGTTGTGTAATGCAGTGATTTTATTCTCTCTCCAACTACATACTACCAGCCATACACACACTATCATGCCAGTATTCATTTATTCATGCTCTGAAGTTGTGATAGTGTCAAATCCATCAGAAAGAGGAATTGTTTCTGTAGTAGTTTCACGACTTGGCTGATTAACAGAGATCAGAAGAAGCAGCCTAACTGTGGAAACCACTACAGCATGTAGTTTTAACAGCTCTTTAGGGAGCTAGTTAATGAAAGAATCACTACAGAAACACATCCATGTGAAAAAAGGAGCATTCTCATACAACACTCAGAGGATATGTCATAAGTGGAAATATGTTCATAATTTCTATTTACTCATAGCTGTAATTACCATCTGCCTTAAGAGTACCTTCAGTCTTTGTCAAAGTTACTTATATATTGCCTTTGTCACATTTCAAGCAGATAACTTCTGCACAGACTAGATCCTGCACTGTGATTTCTTTTTTATTCTTCTGTAAGAATTTAATTATCTATTCTCTGTGTGAAGAAAGCACTAGTGTTCCCAGAGACCTGAGTCTCCCCAGCCTGCTTGGACTGGCATTCATCTGATTCATGTTCTTGCTTATTTTTGCCATCTGTCTGCAAACCAGAGTTCTTCACTTTTAAATTCATGCTGGTTTATATGTTGCCTGCTAATTTTTAACTCTTAAAAAGCTATTCCTCTTTTTTGCTGCAGTGTCTATGAGCCAGATAGAAACGTGCTGCGAAGGAAAGAATGGGAAAGAAGAAATCAGGAGACCCAGCAGGAGGATGGCGCGTTTAACATGAGTTACTCCCTCTTCAGTGAACCATACAAGGTAGATGCTTCCCAGATGGGTGGTTCTTTGTTTATTTATTTATTTATTCCACAGTGCAACAATGCAGCCTGTAGAAGGCATTGTCCAGTTTCAGGACCCTTCCACAAGTGCTAGCCTCACAAAATCCACAGAGAACATTTATGGTTCATTGAGAATCAGATTTTATATATGTAATCAGATTTTGTATGTGTATATATATACATATTTATATACGGGTGTGTGTATATATATATGTATATAAAAACTTCTTATAATGTTCAGCAGCACACAAGAATGAAATAAGCTAGAAATATCTTAATATCTGAGATGGAATTAAAACTAGGAGGTGAAGGTGACAGTGCCCTGTTTTTGCCACAGTTAGAAGAAAACAATTGTGTTAAAACTGTGTGGGAAGGTCAAGCAATGCAGTAAACATTATGCTCTGACCAAGGTTAATGTGGGGAAATATCTTGGTGGGATTGGTGGGGTTTTTTTCTATAAGCATTGCCAACAAAACTTGTCTGCTAGACATACCCTCACCAAAGGCAGGAGTAACGTACGAGTCTCAGCTCCCCATTTTATTCCTCTTGGTAACAGTACTGTAATGAGGCACAACTGTCTCCCCACTCCCTGTTAGAAGTGTCAAGCAGGATCTTCTGCACTTTGCTGCAGTCTGCAAACCAAGCCCTTGTGAACAGGACCAGAGTGTGGTATCCCACAGGGGTTGCTCCTCTCCCCCAGCTAACCCAGTGACTTTGCCTGTGTGCATCAAAACATCATCCTGTATTTTCTACTATGCCCTTCCGGTAACGTCCAAGTTACTGTTACCACCACCATGTTGTGAAACCTTTCCCTCCACGCAGCACCACTTGTCCTTGATGTGTTGGGTGCTTTAGTGCCTCTTTCCAAGTGTCCTGTTTGAGACCTGACACTTGGCTTCTGCACATGACTTCTGTGCTTCTGTGTTTCTGCCCATGCTCCAGGGTCAGTTTTTTGCTTGCTGTTCTTCCAGATTGTTGTTTGTTTCTAATAAAAAAAGAAAGATCCACCACTTTCAAACCATGTCCTTTGATGGAGGACAGCTCTGTCTGGCTTGAAGCTGACCTCCAGCTGCCCAAATTTCAGATTCATTACAAAGGCATTTAGAAACCATGGCAAATGTCTTGAACTCCTCAAGGCTCCACTTGAAAAAGTCTGCTGTGAAAGCAGTCAAGAGCTAATCCATGGAAAAAAGCCTGAAAAGCTGTGTCTTGGCATTTTGTGAGGGCTCTGCTGCAATGGGAACTTTGTAATTTTCCGTTTGGTAGGCCCCATCAACTAGACCTCTCACAAAAAGGGCCTGTCCTTTTTCTGGGCGCCTGATACCATTTTTTCTGGGGAACCTAAAGTTGGTAATACTTAAGCTTAAATCACTTATCAAAGTGGTATAGGTGGAATATTTTGTGCACTTTGATTATTGCCTGTGTGCCAGTGTGCTGAGTGTCATGGCATAGGCTTCATGTATCATGGATGCAGCAGTAGTTTTTGAGTTACGAAGTATGAAGGCACCCCTACGCAACCACAGTATAACATCACCAACTTTAATAGGAGGAAAATCATTGCTGTCTTTAGAAGCAGGGAGGGTAATGAGTGGGTATCCTATGGGGAGATCAGAATAATGACTCCATCCATGCTCCTTCTCTTTGAACACCATGTCTGTATTTTAGACAAGCATGTAAAGAAGGTGCTGTAGAAATACATCCTACAGCTGGCTTTGTCAAGGAGACGTGGAGGGAGGCAAAGCCCAGGACAGCAGTATAACTGGCTCACAGCTCTGTTGGTGTGACAGTCACAACTGCTAGGGATGACCAGTCATTCTAACAGTACTGGACATCAAAACTTCAGCAGTGGCATACTCTGAATGTCATGTCTGCACAAGCAATGGGCTATTGGGCTGTCTGAACTCATCCAAACATTTGTGAACCTTCAGTGTGGGGGTGCAAGGGTGCAGAGCTGTGACTTGAGCATTTTGATCTTATCGTGGAGAGAGGCTAACTGCAAAAGAGGAAACCTTTCTGTAGATGCAGAACTGAAACCTACTCCTACTGCCTTTGAAGATCATATTCAAGTTTCAGATGCTTCCAGAGAAGAGTGAAGTTACAGCAGACGTTAACAGCAACTCTGATTAAATTCAGTATTCCTCGGCACAGCTTGAGAAACATGAGCTAAAGCCAAAGGATTTGCCATTCAGAAGGCCATATCTGAAAATCAAAGGCAGGCTGGAAATCTCTTAAATCTTATGTCCTCTCTCACCTTGACATGTATCACTACTCCTGTAACATCAGATTTTCTGAAAAATCCTGACTCTTCAGGTTGCCCCTTATCCTGTTCAAAGTATCCATAGCAACCCTTTATGAAGGATTACAGGAAATCCAGTGTCTTTTACTTAAAATGTCTTTTACAGGGCGTGAAAAAGTAGGAAATTCATTCTGGATATTTCCTGAACAGAATACCTTGCCTCATTAACCATATCAGTATTTTTAATGAAGAAAAAAATTCTGATGGCCTTCCATGCGACCATCAGATTTATTTTTAGAAGTGTTGGATCTTGGTCTTCAAATGCATGGATTCATCTTTCGTTGCAGAGGAATATCACAGCACTGCAAGTTAGAAACGTTTGCACAGGATGCTTTTCCTACTTATTTTGTGATCATGTTTTCCCTTTGTGAATGGTTAAATAAGGCAAACAATATTTCCAAGAAAATAATAGGGCAAACTCTTACATCTAAAGCTCATAACAAGTTACCTTAGATCCCATCTTGTTCCCAAGAGGATGTATGTGAACTCTCCTGGATGAGATCAGCTCAAGACAAAATCTTCTCACCTCAGGTTGTCCCCAGTGTATCCAGAAAGAATAAACAACACCAACCAGTTGTCTGCATGTGCCATGGTACCAGCATTAGATCAGTTTGCTGCAATTATTCTGGTGTTTATCTGGGCTGTCTCAGTATGAGGTGTCTCTGTGAGACCTTCACATCACATCACATCCATACAGAAGACAGTCTGCTGACTTTTCTGGACTAGTGATAGTCTACAGATAATCTGCAATTAGGCTTTTATTTCCTTCTCATCCAAATAGCAGCCATCAGAAAGAATGGACCTTCTAGATTGGACTTCCTAGGGACATAACTTGCACGTAAATTCTCTTACGTTCATGGACCTAGAGGCAGCCAGGTGGAGAGCTGCTCCACAAGCTCTCTGTGCTGGAGAGGACTTGTGGGTGTCAGGGGCCCTGTTCCATTTGGTGGTCCTTGTCACTGTGCTTCTGGCAGGGAACGAAACCTCACATACATGCTGGCTGAATCAGACTGGGTGCAAGCCCAAAGGCAGATCTCCCACCATAGAGGGAAGCTGGAAAAATGTATCTCTGCAAGGTAACTACATGAAGTGAAGGATCCACTGGAAGCATAGATGAGATCCACTGTGTAAAAGGAAAAATTTCTATGCCTTCTGGAAAATAATTCTGCTGGTCAAGGAGATGCCCAAGTGCGGAAGCCATTTAACTGACCCCAGGAGATACATGAGTATATCTCCAACGTTTTTTCTATTCAGATGTATGTGATGCTTCCCACTTTTGAAGCCTCATAAATAGTTTCCTGTTCTTTAGGACATCAGTGTGATTCCTGTGAAGTGAAGGAACACCCTTTTTTTAAGCCACTTAATTAAATATGACTTAATGCTTCATATTTCTTTTCATAGCAGGTTATTGTCCTTGTGACAACAACAGCTGCATACGCAGAGAGATCAGGCTGTAGTGCCAGAGCCATATTATTCCAAGTTTGCAAAGCAATGTTTTGGATGCAACACTTTTGAGATTTTCCCTTCCCAGTTCCCTTCAATATATGTTATTGATATATATCCAGCCCTGTTAGCATTGTAACAAATGCATATTGGAAAGCTAGCTGTAATGTATTTTATGTAGTTACAAGGTAGCGTCCTTGAAATTTGAAGGGATGAGTTTCAAGCAAGACAGGACTGCTTCTACTGTCTGACTTGGGAATGCTTCCACTGAAAGTTTGCACGTAGCAATCACTGCACTCATTTACAGAGCATTTTTGCTTGGATTCAGGTTTTTTAATAGGAAACCCTAAAAAAAGATTCTGAACTGGGGGAGTTTCCCTTACATTTTTGTTAGAGTGACTCAATTTTATTTGAAGGCTTAAAAACAAAAATACCCCCAATTTTGCAGAGTAACTGAAGTTGCTGCTACATCTTTCATAATTTTTATGTAACTTTAAGAGGGTCTTCCCCACCCCCTTTACTCCCTTCTTTCTCCTTCTTTCTGTTTTCCTCTGAAACAGAGAGTCTTGAGAGGAAAGCTTTGCCTTCTGAAGCCAATGGGAGCTTTCCCACCCAGACCCCATGCTGGAAGTGAGAAAGGAGAACACCTTGGCTCATTACTGTCTTGCTCTGAAAATGTAAAGCAAAGGACATCACATGCCTGAATCTTGGCAGGGTTCAGAAAAAACCTCTGATGCATAAATGCTAATTATACACCCTTTTGCTTACAGTGGCTTTTTAAAGCAAGAGTTTTCAATATTTTCCAGTATGGTTTATTTGCTTGTTTATTTCTTTGTGGAGCTTCTGCCTTTTCAGTCAGGAAGAAAATGGATGATTTTTAAAGACAATGATTAATCTTAAAGGGGAGGGAGGGTGGCTGTTCTCCCCCTACTCCACACAGCAAGCACTGAGCAATGTGAACAATCTGAGGGGTTCTGTTCACCTTTTTTTTTTTTTTTTTTTTAAAAAAAAAAAAAAAAAGGAAAGTGAGCATCCTGTCAGTATTTTCAAAGAAGGGACATTATCATCTGTAGTTTTCCCATTGTCCCACGAGATGTCTTCCAGTCACCTCACTATTTGGTTGCCTTAGACTGGCGAGTTCGTCCAGTGTTTACCCTGGATGTTGTGTGGCTTCCCAGATGCCATGTGAAAGCTTAGGCAGGAGAGAAGGAAATTGGGAATGCAGTGTTTTCATTCATGGCTGAAGAAGAGCTTGCAGTGGGTATAGGAAAAGTTTTATCATGGTCAGATTTAATCCAAACCATTCTGTGTAGTTGCAATAATAAATTTTCTAGTTTCCAGGTAATATACTTTAACTACAGCATGATATCAGTGATAGATTTCTTTTTTTATATACTCTAAGGCCCTTTATAGCTTTTCCAGTTCAGGGTAGATTTAAGATGTTGACAAGTGTCTTCAGAGACAATAAAGATTTTCGATTTCATCCCTCAACACTGCTGCTATATGTGCTACTTCAGTAAGGATTTCAGCAGAAGCATGCAGGGAATTTTGGTTTCCTTAGGTTGACTTTGCAGGACATTCAATTTTTGTTTTGCAGACTAACAAGGGGGATGAGCTCTCGAATCGCATCCAGAACACCCTGGGCAACTATGATGAAATGAAAGACTTGTTAACTGACCGATCAAACCAGAGTCACCTTGTTGGGGTTCCAAAACCTGGGGTTCCTCAGACATCTCTCCCCAAGCCCGATGAGCATCTTATTGCAGACTCCAGACCACCGCCTCCTCCTCCCATTTCAAGCACTACTTCTTCCACACCAGCAGCCCTATCTGCCCAGCAGAGCAAAAGCACCACGATGGGTTGGCAGAAGGCGGGGCACAATGCCACTTCAGATGGCCAGCAGAGAGCAAGCAAGCACGGGCACCGGTCGCTGGAGTCACACAAGGGTGACTTCAAACTGGTGAACCAGAAATCCAGTCTGGAGAAACTAAAACGCTATGCATCGAGTCCCACCTCTTCCTCCTCCAATACTGCCCAGCAAAGCTCGCTGAGAGCCACGCTAGGAGACAATGTCAACAGAGTGCAGCAGCCAGCAAAGCTCAACTGTAGCTCGGAAGGAGGAGCTCAAGCACAGGAGAGGCCAGCAAAGCATGGTGGCGGGCACTGCGTTCAAAACTTCCCACCCTCGCTTGCTTCGAAGCCCAGCCTGGTTCAGCAGAAACCAACAGCTTATGTAAGGCCAATGGATGGTCAAGACCAGGCTCCTGATGAGTCTCCAAAGCTGAAGCTGCCAGCAGAGACAACCAAGTCATATAGGGGAGTGCCTTCTAATAAGCCTGATTCGTCCAGGACCAAGTCAAAGATAGCCAAGTTCAGCATTCCTAAGCAAGAAGAGGTAAGTGGTTTTATGCTTTTTATGACATGCGCCCTTAGATGGATGGATGGATGGATGTTGCTTTAGGACTGCAAACTGCGCCTGTCTCTTCACACATTTTTAACATATTAGTTTGCATGTTGATTTTTTTTTTTTTAAATATTGACATGGTATATTATAAACAGCAGCCTCGCAGTAATGTAGAGATATCCCAATGGTGAAATACTCACTGTCTTCCCAATGGTAACGGTTCTTACAATGGCATGTTTTCTAGTAGTGTGTATTATGTCATGGACTTTTTTCCCTGAGTGTCCACATAGAAAGTCTGGTGGTTTGGGTTTTTTTCTTTTCCTAGGCAGGTGTATTACTTCTAACTGTTCATATTTCATTGACTTCTTTGTCTTTGGCAATGATTAAATGAAGTGCTTGTGATCAGAGGTAGTTCTGCCATCCTCAATGATGTTGAAGTAGTTTCACAGTCTAAGTAAATTACTTAAACAATATGAGATCTGTGGAATAGATGAGAATACAGCAATGAGACTCTCCTTTTAGTTCATAGTGTCTGTTTCTGTTTCAAACCAGTTTCTGAGAAAATTTGAGGTTTGATTCCTAAAGAATCACCCTCTGTAGAAACCCAGCCTTGCTACAAGTATGAGAACATGTCTGAAAAGCTTCTAGACAACATTTCTCTTATCATCAGTATATTTGAAAGATTTCTGCATGGACTTATTTTATGTTCATTTATTTCACATTCCATTTATGCCAGTAGGACACCTTGCTTTATCACTTACAGAGTCTGTGATTTTCTGTTTGATCTTTTTGGATGGAGAGGAAATGGTTGGTTTTGGCAAAAATAAAGGGTGATTTATTTTTTTTTCTGGGGTGTACTCAGAGGCCTGTATGCCAATACAAAGATGGTCACATCATCCTTTTGTGCAAATTGGTAATGCTCCCACTTAAACAATTTATAGTATTTATAGGACTAAACTATTTGGCTGAATCACTGTGACTTTCTCAGAGCAGAGACAATGATTGTTTATTCTTATTTGACAGCTGTAATGTGTCTTGAGATGTTTTTAGTCTTAACATTTTTGTTTCTGGCTTTGTTAAAGGAGAAGAAAAATCTAATTTTTGGTGGAGTTCTCTGGCTTCTTAATGCCTGTTTTTCAGAAATGGAGTTGACTGTTGTATTCCCTCTTTGGTTCACTTTGGGAAAGAAATCTCTCTGGAAGCAATTACTTCTCTCAGCTTTTTTAGGCATTATACCCACGTGGTTTTTCTCTAAGTGAAAGTTCCATCAGTTCCAAACAACATATAGGTGATATGTTGTTCCTGAAAAGGGGTTGTTTTAGGCTCGTAAGCCAGATTCGATACGCAAATTTAGCATTCACAGACTGCTGTAATTGTGCAGATAGATCAGGTAGTGGCAGATACTAATATCCATTTAGCTGTTATTACCTCTTTCAGACTTGTGCTTCTGTCTGCAAGTGGGAAGTATTGTTAGAACTGAAGATGCCTGTAGCAATTGTCTGGATCTTTCAAATTTTCCCCCTTCAGATGTATGCAATACTCTAAGGACTAGTTTGGAAAGGAGTTTTGATAGGCAATCATTTGTTTGTCTGAAATTCAGGATTTACCATTTGCATTCCAAATTTGCTTACCTCAGGAAAGAAAGCTTTCATTTTGTTATATGTAATCCACACCAATGTGTAAGGGTAAATTTATACTACAGTTTCTAGACATTTAGACGTATTTGAGATTGCTTTAACTTGCTTAGATACTGATAGTGACATAAGCTACAGTAGGAAAGAGTAGACTGCAGGGTAGCTACTAAAGTCCTCGCCATCTTCTTACAGATTTTATGGGATGCAGAATTAATGAAACAGTATTTGATAACACAATATAAACATATAACTGAAGTAGAAGGACAGTGGCAAAAAACATTATCTGGTAGGTTAAAAAAGAACCAAGTGATTATAAAAAATGATGGACAAGTTAGAATAAAAATAGTAGGTACTATAGGTGTTGGGGTTTGAAACTGCAGCTAACGAAAGACAGTGTTTAGATCTCATGTTGGAGGGCTGAGAGTCCTGGTGATAAAAGTACCCAGCATTTTTTCTTTTATCCTGACATTTCCTTTGTTCTAACATTTTCCATCCCAAGTGGCACAAGATGAAATTGGTTACCCACTGGTATTGCTACAGGGAGAAATATTGACCAAGACTGAAAGTTTTTTCAGTCAGCGTTGCCCAATCCATTCTCCCTTTGATTTTCATACTTCTTTTTATTTCAAAATGCTTTTCCATTCTTTTTATTTGTATCATACATCTTCTAGTACAGTTTTGTAAGAATTTCCATGCGTTTTTTAAATTTCTACTTTCAAACTCACAAAACTTATCCTTTGTATCAAATGTTCACTGTCCCCTATTAAGGACAGAAGTTCTAAGCTGCTCTCAGCACAAAAGCTGTCATGGTCCTGTGACCATCTGCAGGCAAAATTAGATGTCTCTTGTTCGGGGGGGGCTATAAAGGTGATGGCCAGGAAAGACCTTTTATTCCCTAGTGGCCATGGGAGAAGCAGAGATGCCATGTAGGATGGTCGTGAGGGAAAACAGGCTGACAAGTAGGCTACAACAGTGTGTGGGGAGCTATATGGAAACAGAAATGAGACTGGCAGAAAGTTGCCTAAGAGCAGCCAGGAGAGTATGGGAAGCAGGAGAGGGGCAGAGAGCTTGGGGATAGGGTATCTGGAGTGCAGGTGGTGGAATGGAGCTTTATGTCTGCTAAGATAAAAGATGTGTGGCTGAGATAGGCTAGGTAGGGCAGTTAGTGTGCTCTGGGGGTTGCTGTAGGCAGCGCCGTGAGGGGTTGCTGACTCATGCTCAGCTTGTTGTCCACCAGGACCCCCAGGTCCTTCCCTGAAGAGCTCATGTCCAGCCAGTCATCCCCAGCCTGTACTAGTGCTAGGCTTATTCCATCCCCTATTCAGGAGTGTACATTTCCCCTTGTTGAACTTCTTGTGGTTCTTGTTGCCCCATTTCTCCAGCCTGTTGAGGTCCCTCTGGATGGCGGCGCGACCCTCTGGGGTATCAGCCACTCTTCCCAGTTTTGTATCATCTCCAGACCTGCTGAGGATGCACTCTGCTCATCATCCGGGTCATTAATGAAGACATTAAACGGTTTTGGCTCCAGTATTGGCTGTGGGGGTACACCACTGTTGTAAATTCACAGTGAAATTACTGGCTGTTTTGCATAATCTGAAGTCTCCTGTGCTGTTTGATCAAAACAGCAGGCCTCCAGCAGGACTTTGTGCCACTGTTCACCACCCTCTGGACCACTTTTATGGCCTTTGCTTTCTGCCTGCAGGCTTAATTTTGTCATTGCATGTTTTTTTTCTACTTTCAGCTCTTAAAATGTGTTCATAGCGATACCATCATCCAAAGCCTATACTTTCCAGTTTGGCCTAGGCAAGTTCTACAGCTGCTTGACTGAACAGCAGGAGGCTGCGAAGGAAAAAGATGCTAACAGGGGAAGCAAGATGTGAGTGCAGGTTGTAGGTGTGAGCTAAAACATGAGACTCAAAGGAAGGAAAACTGAAGGGCAGGAGGCAGGGAAGAGGCTGCCTAGCCTGGCCAAGTAGAGAAGGGGATGGTGAGAAATGACCATTTCCCCAGCTCCTGCAGAGCTGGGGCAAATGAAATGATAAACACTTCTGTGTGATGTTTCAGTTTTATTTTGAACATCACGTGACTATAGGCAACTTAAAGTTCCCCAGAGAAAACCAGGAAACAAGAATATATTGTTATAAATCTCCTGATTTGCAAGTCCACTTACTAATGCATTCAAGTCCCCTGTTCCCATGCACTTGCATTTAGCTTATAGTACTTCCCACAATCTATCAGTATATCTAATAACTATGCACTTTCATTTGTGTTTACCAGTTTGAAGGAACCATCAGTGGAAAAATAAACACAAAATGAAACAAAGTTAAGCCTCCCTATAAGAACTGAAGAATAAGAAGCAATTTCAAGCAAAGTGTGTGTGTCTTCAGCAGGATGCAAAATCCTCTTCTGTACATCCCTTGAGGTTTTCAGAGAAACAGGGCACAAAGTTGGCTGCAGTACGATTATTATTCACTGGAAATAAAATCACTCGAATACAAATTATAGACCATTACTTTTCAATACATGAAAAAGGTTGATTTTTAATGTAGTTCAATACCTCATTTAATATTTTTAATCAGTTTTGGAAAGCCTTCAATATCTTGACACAGACTGAAGCTTATATTTTTTTTTAATTGTTTTAATGAGAATAACTTGGATAGACCTGTGTATGGAAAGGTAGCAGTTACTCATTTGGGAATTTAATCTGTAGGAGCCAGGTTCATCAGTATTAATTAGAATCCATACCCAACCTTCTGGTCTTTCCAAGATTATCATACTGCTCTGTAGAAATGATAGCTCGTCATCTCAAGTACTGCTATTTCACATTTTGAACTACTTAGAAATTATATTAGTGTAAGTAAAAATCCACTGTATTGGACAGAAGGAAAAAGAAATTTGATACTAGGGTATAGAGGAAAAGAGGCAGGAAAATCAAACGCCTCTCTTTTCTAAAGTTTTGTTGAGTGAGACAATGAGAAAAACCTAAGATGGCAAATCATGTTCTTTATATCTGAGTTCTGTTTTTGATTTTGATCTTATAGGCTGCATGCTGCTTTTTTATTACATTGAAGAAGCCTTTATCTATTGTCCTTTGCTTACTTCTTTAAGGGTTATGGAGCAAGGAAATAGCAGTTGTATTCAAGAATGACTAGAAGTCTAAGGGTAAAAAGGAGAGATTTCATTCTGTTAGATTTGGGAGCACATTTATGTGAAATGTAGATAAGGTCATCGTGAGGACATGTTCTTATTCCACTTCACGGAGTACTTACACAACTTCTTCTGCAGCAGAAGTAATGCACAATAGATTAAATGTTGAAGACTTCCCCCCCCCCCCCCCGCTCCGATCTTACTCAGGCAAATTCCTATTTGCCTGGATAAGACACTTTCTGCAGTCATTCTCATTCAAGTGGCTATATATAGCTATCAGCATCTGGCACACGCGCTAGCAAGTGTTCTTTAAATCTGCAATCTTTTTTTCGCCTATCAGTTCTATCCCCACATATTAATGGAAAGCAAAAAACCCGCACAACTCTTTCCTCCCCTTCTTCCTTCCCTCTGAAAAAACCCTCCCAAATGTGGACTTAATGTCAGTAATTTGTTCAAAACCAGACTCTTTTAAGGAGAGCTTTGGAGCATGGAATGTGTAATAAATAGTTCCGCTCCAGTTTAAAATTGAAGGTGGAAGTTCAGGTCTGAAAAAAGAAGTGGAGCTACATCTCATTTGACAACAGGAGAGCGGAGAGGAGACAGCATCTCATGAAGAAGGAAAATGGTTTAGAGGAGATGTAAGTGCTTTTCCTCAGCAGCATGATGCCACCTTCCCCTTGCTGTGACTGAGTCTGTTGAACTGTTGCAGGACTAACAGTTGAATACAGGTTTTTCTTCTCTGTTTCCTGGGGTGTTCATTTTTGTCCTAGAAAGGCAGAAATGAGAACAGAAGAGCAGTTAAAGATGCTATTAGATAAAAAGGGAGGGAGAGATCGAATCCATTATCAAAAGGTTGAGACTGTCCGACACTGTTCTAGGATGTGCCCAAAGAGGCTGGAGACATAAGCACACAATTAAGTGTGTTTATACTCCTCTACCATTTATCAACTTTATTGAAGAACTGCAGTGCTTGAGAAGCCAGTTAGCAATGACAGCACTTGAGTACTGTAAGTACTGTAAGTATGAGCCAGTTGTAGATATTCTCTTTCCCAGATGTTCATGGGAACAAGTTAGCAAGCTGCATTTACAAGATGACACAGTTCCATTCATCCCTGTAATGGTACCACTGACCTTCCCCACAAATAAAGCATGTTTTCCCACATTGAACAGGAAGAACTGGACAACAAGAGCAGTGTGGTGCGAAGATCCCTGCTAGTCATGGGTTATTCAGGACCTTTGCGTGTGTCTGTGGGAGGGCTGCACGTACTGTCTCTTTTTATGTAGGAGAGTTCAGCAGACTAGGACTGCAAAGAAGGAGGTGTTAAACAGACAGAGTGGTGTTTGAAACATTCCTAACAAACACAGCGGAGGCCACAATGTGCAAAGATGGATTTTTGGTATAGTTTTCAAATTGTGACACTGGCTTCTGCCTTTCTTGCGTCCTGCAGTCATCAAGGCACACAGCGACTGCGTGTGCAGGCAGTTCCATTGAACACAGTGGGCCTAATGTCTCCAGTTATTCTTGCGTGGCAGCTCCTGTAAAGGAAAACACTGTTTAGACACCTTTACTTGACTTTTAGATCTTGGTAGCTTTACTGTTTCTACCCTCAGTGAAATAAGTTTATTTTCCCTTTTGAATTAAATAACCAACCTTTTTTTTTTTTTTTTTTTTTGGGGGGGGGGGGCAGGGGGAGGTGTGGAAAGCACTAGCTAAACTTATCTACAGGTTTTTGAAAAGAAAGGATTTATTTGCATAGAGCCTCAAGTCTTCTATATGGACTGATTACCATATGGTACGTGCTATTCTTTTTTTCTTACCATGAATCACTTGTTATTCCTCATTGTTTTTCACCGGTAGCACGACTATCATCACAGAAAAATCTCTTGAAACTGGATGTAAACTTACGATTGTCAAGGGGATTCCATAATGCATGCACCTGCCTTTTTGCAAGTTTTCCCTGACGTTGTTTTTTTCTAATTATTGAAAAATTATTTTGAGCAGTTCTTTGGGGTCTCTCGTAAGTCAGATCTTCCCTTTGATAAAACTGGTCTTTCCATCTGTTCAGAAGTTGGAAAAGTAACCACTTTTGGGAAAAGGAAAGCAAAATGGATGGAGGAATATGGTTCATTGTGAGTAAAGTATATTCCTCCTGCCCCCCACCGAGAAGTGGGTGGTTTGGTTTATGAATCAGCTCTGGAGCTGATACAAAAGTGCATGCATAAAAATGTCCACAACCCTGTATAATTGCTTCCTTAGTTCCTTTTGGTAAGCACTAAAGTTATTGATGAAGGAAATAAGATTTCTAGAACTACAAAAAACAGTTTTTAATTGCACATTTTGTCTGATTTTTTAAATCCATTGTAGTGCTTATGATGATGGTAACTGCCTGTAATAAAAATCCTCCCTACCAGAAACGAAGTAGTCTAATAGACCTCCTTGTGAAATGCGCCTCAGAAGATACATGGCATGGCTATCACTTTTCCACCTTTGGCCCCATTAACATGAATTGCTCCCAGGCCTGTAAGGATATTCAGCAGCTGGAGAAAGCGGTCCTTTTCTAGCTGTGGCTCCTGCAGCCACCAGAAGCTGTCCTCAGCGCCAGGTTTCGGCTGAGCATCTCCTCCCCATCTGTTCCTTAAACAAAGGAGTGCTTAGAAAGCGTTAGGGTCCAGACAGAGACTGAGGGTGGGCTTGCTGTGGATTTCAGATTACCAGTGAAATACTTAGATGCACTCTGCTTCTCAGACCTTCCATGGCACAACACTGGAGTGCTGTATCAGTGTGCAGTCAGGTGTGGAGTCCAAGCCCTTGTTGCTCCTGCAGAGCAGTTATTAATGCCCACTCACATTCTCCTTTCCAGTAATTATAGCACGGGTACAGCATTTCTGTCTACTCTTTGTTTACACAGCAATCTACAGGGGATCATGTAGGGTGTAAAGGTGGTTTAGGATTTTTGTAAAAAAAAATTTTAAATAGCCATGAAAAATATTTTACTGCTTTGTTCTGTAGTTGCCCTGATCTTTCATAAATCAGAGTGACATGGAACTGTCACCACTGAACATACTCATGGGGGTCAGTTATGACTGATGAGCAAGAGAACCAAAGGAAAATACAGCAAGCTTCACAGATCACTGTTAATTCCAGCTAAATAAATAATGTATATGTGCCACTTGATGTAGAAGGTTAAAGAGGTCAGACCTCCAGTAATTGTTGTAAATGCAACCAGCCAGGCCAGAAGCAGTTAAATTCTTTATTGTTGGTCACATATTCACTTACAGTAAATGAAGACAAATATACCCTTAAATATCTGCATGTAACATACTTTATTCACCCTGCATGTCATAAAGTTGTCATTTCCGTAGCACTTCTGAATATGGAAGATCTATCCCTGTGGTATCACAAAATAGCTTCCTAGAAAAGTAATTAACAGAAGGCTGCCTTTTTTTTTTTTTTTTTTTTTTTTTTTTTTAAGTTCAGAAAAGATAAATAACGTAGGCGTCTGGTTTCCTGTCACTCTTGGTTAACTTTGTATGAAAATGGATAGCTTCCAAATTAAAGCAGGCACCGGCCTGTCTGGAGAAAAATGCATCTGTAAAGAAATATGTACATTACATATTCATGTAGTTTAAAATCTCTTAATTGTATTTTATATATAACAATCACATGTTCTGAAATATGGTACCTTTCTACTTCATGAGTTAAAACTAGCATGCCAGAAAGGCTGAGGTTGCTTCTTACATGGTTTAGGATAAGCATTCCCTTCCTGAATTCCCTCGTACGTGCCCCTACTCTCTTCCTTCCCCACCAGCATGTTTCTCTGAGGGATGGAGTCTCGGTGTGAGGTGGCTTTGCACCACGTTTTGTTCAGAAGGTAAATACAGAAAAAATATTCAGGCCACTGAGCTACTGGGTCAGGAATACCGAGATCCAGCATTCTGTCTCAGAACCAAACCCTGCTATTCCTATTCCTCTGCATTTACTGCAAATGGCTGTAAAGGAAGATTATGTAGCTAAAAAGAGAAGAAAACCAAGAGTATTTCTTGTGAATTCCTATCACTAACATATGTTTAAGGAGAGATAGAATTTAAAACACTCTGCTTTGTAACTATTTTGAAATGAGATGTTGAAGATGATGGGGTTATTTTCTTGCACGTGCTGGAGATTATTAGTATTCAAATACCAGCAGCATAATCTATTGTTAATCAAATTTTGCATTTACTTAAAGCTAGCCGTACAACTGCATTCAGGTGCAGAGGCAGGTACAGCTTTATGTGACTGCTACAACTTCTAGTCCTGAAGTAGAAAAGGGGAAGACAGCTGCGAGATTGTTGATTACAAATGTGGTCAAAACCAATATGAATAACAAGTATATAGAATGGCCATGATTTGACAGTAACGCATTATTTTCTAAGAGGCCTTCTCCAATTTTAGTTACAATCTCAGGGACATCTGATACAAGAAAACAAATTAGCTGGTTAATTTCTGATTTCATGGAAGTAGCAGTCCAGAGCAGAAGTGTGCTGTCTAGAAAAAAAGGCATGGCATGGAGGGCCAAGTGCAATGTGAGAAGGGCTGTTTGAAAAATACTGTAAGCAGATAATGAATGTCTGTCTTGCACCAAATCGTAAATGTTTCACATGCAGGAAAAGTTAAACATACATGGATAGAGAGGACATAAAAATGAGCTGGGCCCCATAGGAATGGAGGAGTCTGAGAAAAGAATTGTGTGGGAGCCTAAAGAGGAAAGAATGAAATTATGCTTTGAGAAACCCACCAAAAAGGAGGGGTTGGTCACGGTCTAAATTTTCGCCCTCATGGGAGGACCAAGTGCTATGTGAGATGGACAGTTTGAAAAATACCATAAGCAGCAGTCATAATTTATGATAAAGTCTGCATGCAAGATCTTTCAGTACCTTAGAGATGGCTGAGCAGGCCCCAAAACTTCATTTTTTTTTGCTGCAGTGTGTTTGTTCCCATTCCCTTTCCACGTAGTTCCTGCTCCCAGATAGGAGCAGACCTATGTCCAGAGGACACCCCTGGCTAATTGCAGTTATTTCTAAAGAAGCTTGTCCTCTCCTCTAAGGACAAAAATTCAGATGACGGCCATCGCCTTCTTCACAGATGTGATATTGTCACTGTCTTGGGAGGAAAAGTCATTACCCGTCTTCCCCCGTAAGCAGTATGGCAATATGCACAAAGCTGGGCTTGTGTCTAAATGTAGCTTCTGTGGGAGCTGGAAGAGGTGAAACCTCACATAGGATGTGCAGAAAGTCTGTGAACAACCTTTACACAGAGCCAATGTCTTCTGAAACACAGCAGGTCAGGGCTTTTTTTCCCCCACTCAGGGTGTTTGTGGTTTCTGATGATACCCAGTTGCATTCTCATCAATAAACCAAAAAATGCTGTGTTTTTTACTCCTGTAATCTCTTCCCTTCAGGAGTTTCAAAGCTCTTCATAAGCATTTATGATAACCCTGAAAAGAACATATTAAAACTGGTTACAGAGGAGTTGGCTGAAGTGCAGGCGGATGGGGATGCTTTCCTCCATGGTACTGCCGGCAGCTATGCCACAGTCCAGGCACTGGGTGGTGGTCCGGGCTGAGGGACCACCTGGAAAGTGATGCAGGAGGCTGGAGTAGAGAACAGGATGGCACACCTGGACTGTGCACCTCATCCCGGCCCCAGACCAAGGCTGGACATGCTCGCAGCTGGCCACAGGCCCAGAGCAAACACAGCCGGGGTGAACTGGTGTCAAAGCAGAGAGCAAAACTGAAGAGGCTGAACCTCCAGTTCTGTGTTTTGATGTTTGTGCTACAGCTTGCCGTGTGGTGGAGCGGCACATGAAACTCTGCCATAACTTTGTGCTGGAAACGGAAGGTAACACAGGAGCATAAGTAAAGGCTTCTTGCTAAACTCTGAATTAGTGTTTCTCACTGTATTTCTTTCTATCATTTAGGTCACTTGAGGCGGAGACGGTTCCTGAGTGATTATGTCACTTATGGTTTACCACTTCCAGTTATTCACTGCACATGCTCCACTAGAAATTAATAGGAGTTTTGCTATTGTATTCAGTGGTAACAAGATCAGGGGTTGACAGGGATGAGTATTTCTTTTCTACATTGTATGAACTTCCTTTGGTCAAGAAGACGTTGCTTGAGGGAAGACGGTCATTTTTCTTCAGTCTTTCTTTGTCTTGTTCCAGAAATGGAGATGTAATACTTGTGGTTACTTTTTGACATTTTATTACTTTGAACAGTCAGCAGTAGCGTAATACAGAACAACGATCGGTGGCAGAAAATGGCATTTGAATTCAAAGATGTTATGCTGCATTAATTTGTTAACTTCAGGACACATCTTTAGAGTATCAAAGGATCTTCTTGACCAGTCTGAAGTGCTTGAGTCATTTTTTCTCTCTTGTAATTAAAGTTTCTAGCTCCCTGTTCAGAATCAGTTTCCTCACCAACTCTTCAGTGAATAAATCTATGTGAGTGATTTCCTGACAGTTGTACATTAGGAATTATGGCATATCCCTGCACATAATTTACAGAACTATCTCAATACACAGAGAAGAGACCATAAAACACACCAAATGGGGATTTCTCAGATATGCTAATTGCTGCTGTATAAAGAGCACAGGATGAAGAGCTGACACAGAGGAAGTTCAGCTAAAAAGTACCTGCCACAAATCTTTGAAGGTCCACAGAGGAGCGAATCCTGCTGCTGTCACTCCACGGCAGAGCTCTGCTGAGCAAACCCTGTGCAGCTGAGCGAGCTCAGGCACGGAGGGCTGGCGGCTGCCTGCAGTCAGGGGCTGTGGCAGGGGTCCGCTGCTTCTGGGAGCTGCTGCTGGCATCAGGGCCGGCAGGGTCCCTGGAAGCAGTTCCCAACTTCTCGGCTCTTTGCTACCTGGATGTGGTGCCCAGGCTGTATTCTTGTCTGTCCTAAAATACATGCACACACAGGCCTAATTTATTTCTCTTAAAATGGACAGGATCGCATTTTCTGCTCCCATCTTCTTGTCCAGGAGGCTGGCTCTCAAAATAAAGCTGCTTTCTTCCTTAGACTGAATTTTTCTGTATTCGGAGCATGGGCTGGTCTAACTAATGGACATCCACTACCTCTTGTGGGAAGCTGTAGTCTGCCATTCAGTGGCAGAAAGATGCTGTCCACGTAAATGATCCTCCATATTTTTTGCAAAAGCTGTACTAAATTGGCATCCATGCCAAACTTTGCCAATGAGCTCCACATTTGTGGAGCACCGCAAAAGAATTTACAGCGTGGAGAGGGAGAGACAGTTCAGCAAATGCGCTGTAACTAGGTGTGAGTTATACTCTCGCAGCTTTTTTAAATGATACATTTTATGCACTGACTTACAGATAGGTATTTTTGCACTCAGTGGAATGCGGCTGGATCACTGAACTCATTTTAAGTAGGCCATTAAGCGTCACTGCTTATTACTGATTTTTAGCCATTGCACTTGAACCCTCTGCCTCAGGTTGACCTGGTAGACAGAAATCAAAAGTACTGTGCCCCAGCAGCTAACAGCTGCTCTGCTACTTCTATCGATACACCTATACACCTTTTTTTTTTTTTAAACAAGCTTTCTGTACTATCTGTGAAATGCACATTCTGCTAAAGATAATAATTAATGTGGAAAGATGAAACCAAGTAGTTATAATTCAATAATTTTAATACAGAATACTTTTTTTAAATGAATCAACTAGACAAATTAAACAGTATAGAAATGAAACGCGACTTTGCAGGCCCTGTGGGAAATTCAGCTAATGAACTGACGAGTATCGGTTTCTAGACAGGCAAGGAAGTCTGTTTAATTTAAATAAATAAATTCAACTATTTGCCTCCTTATTTTAAAATAATGGTTTTGGACATTATCACGTAATGTGAACAAGGTAACTTCAGTGCAGCCTGTGTGATTTGAAACACCAAGCAAAATACAATTAACTTTAAAATGGCAAATTGTAATGTTAAAACCAAATAAAATCTTCTGCCTTCCAGGTGTGACTACCTTTTAAATGTGATGATGTCACCCTATGAGCAGTTAAACTATTATCAATGAGCAGGCTGTGCATTTTCTAATGATTACTGTGGAGGTGAAAAAGACTCTATAATGTTCCTTCAGTTTGTTCATCATTTTTGTTTGATAATTGTCCTAAAAATCAATGACAGCTACTGAGTACAGAAATTTGATTGAACCAAGTATAAATATAGGCAGCAATTTAAGCTGTTCTTACTCAATAGGAAAATGTCTTTGGATAATAAGTGGATTCCTATCTAAATTCATGAGTTCTTTTATGACATTTTGGGTTAAGCCTGAAATAGATTAATCTTCTTCTGATAAAGTTGCATAAGCTGTGATTTCTCTGGTGACCACATTTAATTGGATATTAAATAAAGTGCTTATCTTTACACCAATAGGTTTTACAGGCTGGATTTCACAGATTAAGTAACAAGTACTAGGTGCACACAAAAAATTATAGATGAAACTGTGATATGCTCAGATTAAAAATTAGACTGTCTTGATTCAGATAGGCTTTTGAGGTGCATGATTGCAACTGAGGGTTAAATGCACAGGATCGAGGGAAACTGCAGGATGGTGCCAAGAGCCATGAGGACAGGTCAGCTCTGCATAGTCTTCTTTTCCCATGCACTCTTCAGCAAATGTACAGCAAGATGGTTTTCTGTTGGATCTGACAAGAAGCTTAAATTCCTCATAGTGTTTTTGAAAAGCTTGAGGTCAGGATTCATTATGCAAGGTGCTGTACAAGCACACAGCAAGAGGTATCCTGTGATAGAGCCTATCAGCCCTGGAAAGGCAGAGAAAAGGTCAATAGAAGCCTGGAAAGTAAATTAACCTATTGCACCTGAAGAGAGGAGATAGGGACAATGCTGAGAGAACTACCCAAATGGAAAAAAATAGATGGGGTTTGGGAGGAGGAAGTCTTAACAGGGTGAGCAAAGACCACACTTAGGAGGAACAATGAGACAAGGAGGAGCAGATGGAGAAGGTGAAGCTGAGAGCTCAGACTGTCTGGTATGAGAGATGTTCATCTGGTACTCTGCTTGCTGGAGAAGGTTGACCAACAAAAAGGCTCCAAAGAGACAGAAGATAGTTAGGTGTCCCTGCATTTTCTTTAACGATAATGAAGGACACTCTTTGGAGCTGAAGAGACACCTCTGTCCCAGAGAAAGGAAGAACACTGAAGGCATGTGGCTGGATGGCTTGGGTGCATGTGTGAGATCAGTAGAAAAATACAACAGCTGTGCAAAGTAAGACAGGAGGGGAACCACCAGTGTGAGCTGGAGGCCATAGAAGGGGAGGATATAAATGAACACATTTGTGTTGAGTAAGCTGTGCTAAACCAAATGATGTGGAGCTCACGCTAATTGCCATTTTTTCCCCACTGGTATGACATATTGTGAATGTGAGAGCAAACTGATGCCTCCCTATGTAATTGAGCCTACTTTTGACTTTCTGTGCATGGAGCTGGCAGCCCTTTGATAGCGTTTAGTTGTTTTTCTCCTCGTATATGGGACAAGAGAATTGCAGTAGCGCTCTGCAGCCAGCTCAGGAGCTTGGACAACCTTTTCCTGGTGGATTTGACTGGCAAGATCGACCAGGAAGAGGTGCAGTGTGAGGATTTTTTTTCCCTAAATAAAATTTATCCATTGCACAAAGCGTGTAATTGTTCCAAAGCTAATGCCAGACTTGGAAATTATAATTGCTCACTGAAGGCAGCTCCGTTCCTACAGCATGTCGGCAGAGGCTGGCAGTGCTACAGGTGCCATTGCCGCACCGGCTGCGGTGACTCCCAGCTGCTGGCATTGTCTGGCTGAGATTCAAGGCACAAGGTGTTAAAAATCCCAAGTGTGTTACTGAAAGATAAAAATGGAAAGTAGTTCCACCAAGTAATGGGGACATGCATAATGGCCTCGTGCTAATTTCAGTCTGGGGTCACTGGGCCCTCTCTTTTTTGCATAGTTGGAATAGCTGTGTCCAGATGATAAAGATGTTGACAATTATCTTCTCCATCCTCCAGAGACCACACAAAGCTAAGCCTTTTGCTTTTCCTTTCTCCTCATTTTCTTTTATTCCTGGCTTGTCATGACTTTTGACATTGGCATGTGGCTATTTTCTAGAGGAATTTCCTTTGCCTTCTTGGCTTTCGGTAATGTAAGCATTTTGTTAAGACTTTTTTTCTTTGAAGCAGGTTTTATCTTTTTGTTAAGACTTTTTAGGATGGTGTTCTCTTTGCTGCCTGTCACAGAAGTCAGCTAGTAAATTAGCAGCCATTATTTCCCCCTAGGCTTCAGGAAAATGGTAAATTACTGAAGTTTTTCTCTGACTTGTTTTATTTCCAGCAAAACAAACATTTCCAATAAAACATTGGGAAAGGAATAACAAGCTTCAGAGCTCGTGTTGGTTTTGGAGGCCAAGAGCTGGGTCAGGGGCTACATCAGCTCACAGCCACGTACACTGGTTTCTGCAGCAAGGAAGGCTGATCAGGGAAGTCTAGCAGCAGCCACAGCCTGCTTTCAGAGACAAGCCAGGATGCATCCCAGTGCCCAGCTGGGAATTCCCAGGGATACCTGCAACCTCTGCTGTTAGGAATCTGGTGGCACGCTCCCTATACATTCGAGGTGATGGTAAACTATTATGTGACCAGCCTGGAGACTCTGGGACTTTTCTTAGCAGAGTTTTAAACCTTGTGCAAAAATGCAGAATACATGGGTAACCACACAGGGGCATGGTTTGCAAGAGGGCTGTTTGTGCGTAGACCTGATTTCTGCCCTAATAAGTAGACCTGTGGAATTGTTCAACGGGAGGCAGGTTTCTATAAATGTCTCTGCTCTGTCAGTATGGCAGTGCTGAGATTGAAAAGGCAATATCTAGACTAGCTCAAAATGGATGTATGTTGCATTTGTACATACCATGGACCAAGGACCTTACAGGTATAAATTGGCCTCATGCCACCAACACTGGAAATGTACCTCTTTACTTGCTGGGTCTTATTAGATGCAAAGAAGTCACCCAAGTAAGTTCCCAGTGTCCATGCACCCTAACAGTAGTTTAATCTGTGGTTTGACAGAGGGTCTTTGTAAAATTCATGTACACAGATACAGCATTTCTAAATTGCCAACACAATAGCAGAAGCTTAAGTGCATTTTTTTTTCCAATAAAGATGTGATGAAATTATGCCTAATGGTCTGCAGGCTGCACTTTTATATGCACTTGCAATGCTCCCATTGACTTCAACTGCTGTTGTCAAGGTATTTCAGTACTACTGAGCTAAGGATCATTACCCTGTGCTATTACAATACATTAAACTAATGCTACCATTTTTCCATTATAACAACAATACCTGGCAACTGAAGGCTACCTCCAACCCAATAACTTGCAATCAAATATTTGTTTCAGATTTCAAAATGCGTATAAATTATGAGGCTTGACAAAAATGTCCACGTTTGACTAACCCATACCTCCACCCTGGTCTTTAATTCTTTGCATACAGACAAAACAAACTTGGCACCGATGAACAGTTTAGAGATATTACTGTTTTAAAGAACACGAGTATTTTAGTTTATAAGTAAGTTCAGTAAAACTGCATTTGAACTAAGCTTTCATTGACTTTCATGCAAACATTGTTGGAATGATATATCTAGACCATATATATCCCAACTCCCAAAGCCTGTGTCCTTCAAAAGCAAAATGATTCCTTCACTGCTGTTGATGCACCATGCACCAGAGAATACAAGTGTCCTGGAGCTGAGCTGAGTTATCTGGTTTCTGATATTAAAACCAACCCACCAATTTTTCCTGAGTCTTGTTTGCTCTGATATAATGGAAAATACTGTACTTAAGTGCCGTGGGGAGATAGCTTTGCAGAGATTACTTTACTGGTTGCTAAGAAATTAATAATTTTAAATATATATAGGAATGCAAATTCACTGTTTATATAGCCCTTGCTACACTTGCTGATTGTTTGCTACTTCTTTATCTTTTTTTTTCTGCCTAAAAAGAGAAAACAATAAAGAAAAGGAACAACTGTAAAAGGCTTGAACACAAGCTGATACTACCTGTATGATAAAGTAGACCACAGACTAGATGAAAAAAAACCCCAACAAAACCATGACCCTGAGTTCCCGTGGAAACCTCTGCAAACTAATCTTAAAAATGTACACACAACATCTGCCAGACAAACAGGAATGAGAACTTGATAACCAAAACGGAATCCAGATGTGCACAAAAATGGGCCTGTTGCTGTTTCTCCTATGTCCCTTGCACTGCACGTCTACAGCTAAAAGATATGCAAAAGCATAGTTGATTCATATAGCAGGTCCTTTTGATATTGTTTACTACCCAAAATTCTGGAGTTACTTGTTTATTGTTATGTGTTGATTGCCATTAAGATAGGAAAAGCCCTTCACCATACCTAAAGATTTCTGTACCCTTTTCCTTTTAAGAACCAGTTTTTAAGAGCCATTCTTCAAAATTAAAATACTGTTACGAAAGAACAAATAATAAAGTTATGCACAGATCTGGAAAACTGTTTTTTGAGACATCAGGCCAACAAGTTTCATTGCAAAGGTATTTCATGGTTCAAACACAGGGCTCATTCTAAAATGCTGAAGAATTTTGCTTGTGGAACAGATTCAGCTTTGATTGCAGAAGTCCTAATTTGGCATCCTTTTTTGCATGCATGCAAAATTACAGATACAGAATCACCTGCTTGTGCACCTGCGCATCAAGTCTGACGCCCACTTATTTTAAATGATTAGGGGTGCATGAAGTCTAGTAATCTGTACATCAATATTGGTATCATAGGAATCTTCAAATGCAACGTTACCTGGACAGTGTGGCACCTCTCACGTTCCTTGCTGGGCAGACAAATGAAACAAGAAAGAAAAGGATCGGTGAGCTGCTGCAGGATCAGTGTAGTCATGTGCAAGAGGACACTGAGTTGCAGAGCTGCTTCAGTTCAGGAGACATGGGCTCAATTTCTGGTACTTTTACCTTCTGGGAGGTATCTCCCCCTGCCTGTGGAGCACATGGCCATCTCTCCATATTTCCAGAGAATGTAAATAGAAAATGGTCAGCTGCTGTCCTTGGGGCTGCAGAAATCACCTCATCAGTGTTGCCACACTGGGTGGTTGTGGTGGAGGCAGCTGGAAAGTTAAAGGCACTATCTTGTATTATCTGGAGGCCCTTGGTACAAAAGACAGACAAACCATATGTAGGGGAAAAGTTTACACATCAGCACCACTCTGCCTTCCTGACTGTGTAGCCCCATCGTTATTAATGGAGATTTCATTTGAATTCTTCACACACTGATTTGCTGTTAAAATCTTGACATTTACCATTTGCAGATAGTTATATACTTCTGTGAAATAGCACTGATGACGCAGTGGCATTAATTATTTGCCTTCTAAAGGTGTCCACTGTGTAGAAACTGGTTCTCAAGCAATAGCCTTCTTTTGTAAGCAAGCAAAGATGTGTGTGCAGTTGTCTACGGGAACACTTTACAATTCCCAAAGCCTCCATGGAAAGTTGCATATCACTAAACTTAAACCCCACTGCCTGTAGTACACAGTGTATTAACTTCTGAAATGAGTACCAGAAGAGGAAGACTGAGGACATGGAGGTTTGAGTACCTACAGTAACAGCTGTATTCAGGCTCCTTTGATCAGACATGCATCTGTCTGAAGAATAACTGTGCTCCAACTTAATCATCTAGTTCTGCACAATACTTAAACAAATTAATTCTACAGAGGGATTTAAATTGAACAAATATATTCACCAGGGAAAGCATAGTGGCATGACTGAATGGCTTAAAATACATCTAAGGTGAAACTGTTCTTCAAATTATCAGCAGATCTGCAGATTTGCTCTTTAAACAGTCTATGGACCTTGATAATCATATTATTTCTTTAATTATCACAAATTTACAGACAGGAAGCAATCCCAGAATACTGTTATGAAAGTTTGCATAAAACCAACTAGGTTCTCTAGCTATGAAATAGCCATAGCTCAGAAAGATGTATGTTTGGAGTGAGAAGAAGAGACACTAGAGTGTCTTTTTGTATTGTAAGAGAGGCTCTCAAGATATTGCATGTAACTTCTGATGGACATGTTGCAGTTGTGAGGGTTCAGTTGCTGTTGCATTAGTAATCTCACCCTGCTTTCACAGGGCATGGTGCTATACCCTTTTTATTTTAAAAGGGTTGCATTTCTTCTTTACTAGATGATGCTAGGTGACCTTTTAAAATGTGTGGATAAATGAAGGAGCAATAAATTTCATGCATGTCATGATTAAAAGAAGTCACTCTCACATTTTCCCCTTTTTTATCCTTTTTTTAAAAAAACATGTAATTTACAAATAGAAGTGCTAGAGACAGTTCAGAAACCAATTCAAAATTGTATTTTATTGGACATGATAACAAATTTTAGTATTGGATTGCACAGCTGAAATGTGGACTTATCAGGTATTAATGTTGCATTACATTTCGTATACTGACTGAGTTTGATGAGCAAAGACAGAGGATTAGCATGCAAACTACCCCCATTGTTTCATATTTAAAAGTGAATATTTAAGAGCTGAAAACACAAATTTGTTTCAGTTACATGGTGCAGATTTTTCAGTATGCAAATGTGCCACATCTGTGTATTTGTTTTGCTGCAGACACAACCAGCAAGAGTTTAGTGATGAAATCTGTTCTTAATTATGATAGCAGCTGTTGGAGCAGCAGCCATTTTTTTCCTCCTGATGTGAAGTTGCCTGATTTACTCATTTTTGTCTGCATTTGTCAGGGCTGCCGGTGCAGAGAGAGAACTCTTTGTGAGGGGTTGCAATTTGTTTTCTGTGCGAGAGCCAGTGAAAATTGACTAAATCTGCACAGCGGGGTAGTTTTATCTTTTCTTTTGCTGCATTGCAAGCTGTTGTACCTCTGCTCCAGCACAAGAGGCCTATAAAACTACCAAACAAATGAGGGAGCTATTAAGTGTTCCAGCAAGTGTCTTAAGCAGCAGTTCATGTAAACGAACTATGCCTTAATGAAGAAGGAAAAAACCGTCTGACATCAGAGCTGTGGGACAGATGGCATTAATATAATGTATTGATAAACACTTTGGAAGCTTATTTTTCCTTCCTCAATTATTTCATTTCTATGTATGAGCCCAGTAGGTTACTGAAGTTTGTAAATGCCAGAGAGTTTAATACTCCTTTTCCTTAATATTTTGATACTAGAAAGAAAAAGAATGAGTGGGTCAACCACCAAAGTATGACACCCCCCCCCCCTCCTTTCTGAATACACGATCTCTTACAGTAATTTGTTAATAAGGCAATGCTGTTGCAAACCAACACAAAAAATGACCAGGAACGCTTCACAGCATAATGAAAAATTGGCCAAAAATTGCAGTGCAAATGAAAACAGAATAAAAAGACATAAGTTATTGATACTGAAACTTCTGTGCTAAGAGCCTACTGAATGAAACATTTATGGTCTTCATACAATCACAGACTAATCGTCTGTTTCACACTGGATTGTTTCCACACCAATATTTTCTGCCTGTGGTTTTTTTTTGTTTGTTTTTGATCTAGGCAACACTACATTTAAACAGATCTCAGCCTTGCTCCTTTTTTGGTTAATTTTTTGATGCCTTATCCTGCATCACTGAAACTAATGCAACCTTGGTCCCAGAATATAGTGAGAGCAGGTATAGACTTTGAATAATATGCAAATGTTGGCATTCTTTATTGAGAGAAGCAATTTGCTTTTGCTTCCACAAACAGAAAGAGTTCAGTGGATTGTATAACTCTTCACTTAAGAGAAGGATTCTCCCTTTATTTTCTGCAGTTCAACTGTTCCTCTTTTTCTTTTGACCTTTAAATCTTGCATTTAACTAAAAGAAATGCAAGATCATGAAAAAATGAGAGGGTGCGGGTAAACTTTACCTTACTTATAAACAAAGGATATCTTGAAGTTAAGCTATCTGAAGTAGTAAATCTGTAAATATAAAGTGAGTCGACTGATGGATTGTTTCTCAGTAGAAGAATATGTTTAAATATCATGGGGATAGTCATAGTGGAAATTGATGCATGGGCATGTGTAGGATGGGATAGTTGTCCCGAAATTCTGTCCACAAGTAGCTGTTTACTTAAAAAGAATAAAAGAAAAGAAGGAAAAAGAGAGAGGGAGGATTATACAGCAGATTCTGTTGAGGAACTGAAATAGTATAAGCATGTAGTAGATAGGCAAGAAGACAATGCATTACCCAGTGACGGGTAAAGCATACTGCAGTAGTGCTCACCTTGGTACCACTGCCTTTTGCTGCAAGCGCAGCCACCTTCATGGTGTGTGACTGCAGAGCATCATCACTGGAATAAATGGCATGTATTACAATTTTCAAATTCCTAGTTTGCTTCATTTTTCTGAACTTTCCAAGATGCCTGTGCATGGCCAATTTTACCCTTTTGACCTCCATACATTGTTCCCATTGGCCTGAGTGTTAGAATGCAACTATGAATCCCTCCAGTTCCCCATATTTTCCTTTAAGCCTGACTCCCTTCAGAGGGGTACTTCTTCTGTCAGGAAGCCCAAGTGCTATTGCTGTTTGAATGCAAAAAGGATTTTTTGTTTTTCTTATCTATGCCACAAACATGTTTCCGTCTCAGGTGCTTTTTTCCATAAGGAGGAGAGTTAGGAGGGCAGCAAGAGTCATAATGAAGTTACTGGCGAAGTGAGGAAGGTCTGGATTTAAAATGTGTCTTCTGTGACTTTTTGTTTTGACCATTTCTTGTCTTCTGGGTAGACCTACCATTAGATGTTTCTAATACAAACATAGTCATGTGAACTAGTGACTCAAGGCTCCCGTTGCGCTCAGTTGAAAAAAAAATAGGCTATTTTTAGGTGCAATTAATCTGACCTTCCCAAATGTCTATTTAGAATAAGATAAATCCTTAAAGCATGTAACTCTCTCCATCAACCAGCAAGGGAACATAGAGCAGTTAGCTTACATGTAGATGTCTACAGTTAATCAAATAAATCCCTTGCTTTCTGTGTCTGTTTTCTATTAGTTCTGTGCCAAGCATGTTGCATACTTAAATAATTATTGTAGTGTTGAACAGTAGTCAGTGAGCTTATAGCTGTGAACTGCGTATTATTCACTTAGTGGATTTCTTTTCCCCTCAAAAAAGCACCATTGACAAGAGGTTATAGGTTTTAGCAAGGTGTCTTCACACTTTAGTATCGTGATTACAGTAATAAATATACAGAAATGTTGCTCTGTAGCATTATGACACTGAAAGCTGCTGACACAGTAAATTGAAAATGGGATGCAGTGAGTTATGACTTATGACTTCAGCATATGTTACAGAGGGTATTTTAATAGAAAAGGTGCATATGATACTAATTACACTGGGAAATCACACTATAATAATACTTCAAGTAATCACATTTCAAAGTGACAAAATTTTCTTAAAAGGCATCTTCACAGGGATGCTGTCTGTTCCAACTTTTTATGCCTTTTCCTTATTACATAAAAAGTGTTTACTTTTGTGTTTAGCAAATGTTTTCAAGTATATTCTATATAAAAAACAAAGGTCTGATACTGCATTTGGATCAATGCATGGAGTTGTAAAGCACCTGAGGCAGTGAAATCTTTGATCACCCTAGATCACTTGGTGTGAAAATAGGTGAGATATCGTCTTCCCACTTAGGCAGAGAAAAGATTTAAAGACATATTCTAGATAACACCTCCTGCTGTCCGCTAACTTACTGTCTGTCAGCCAAGATAGGGGGAAAAGATGCCCTATATTCAAACCCCAAAGCCCAAATGGTTAAAAAACATCTTCTGTCAGGAATTTGGAGAGGAAACCATGTCTGGTCCCTGCTAGTAGGAGTAGTAGCTTGGTAACACTCCCCCAGGGCTAGGGATGAAAAAATGGGACATTTGTTGCAGTTCTGCTGCTCCACCCCACCACCCCACCTTCCTGCCAATACCACACATTTAAGGACAAAGGAGAAAGCCCTGTGCCTCTGATGGAGATGCACATAGAAATACCTGGGGACTGACCTCCAGCATCCCACTGTGTGGGATGTGCTTGTTCTTATGACATTGGTTATCTTGGAAGCTCCATTGCCACTGCAAGATGTTTGTACGGATTTTTTTTTTCCTTGGATAAAATGAATTTTTTCCTCCCAGATATCTGCACAACTATGTGATTCCTGGAGCTAAGTTCAAAAAATAACAGATAATAGAAAGTGCATAATGCATAATGTCTGCATTGATGTAGCATAAAAATTCAGAATACCAAGTTTGCTCTCAGTCTTTTCTAGAAAAAGTGCATTATCTTTATTTTGTAGATAAAGACAGGAGGAGAAGTCTTGGGTCCATGGAAGGCAAAGGTAAATTTCTCATGAGCTTCAAGTTTTTTTTAAAAAAGTTTGGCATATTTTTGATAAAGCTAGCTTAGTTTTCTTTTTGTGAATAGTAGATTCTCCAAAGCAGTTAGTGTGGAGTCGAACAGAACTAACTGCTTTAACTGCAGAAAATAAAACAAGGGAAATGTTGAAATAGTTAATTCCAACATTTTGAAGTCAAACACTTCACATTTTTAATGTGAAAGAGTTCCGTAATTTCAAATTTTTCCTTCTTTTCTTACTTTTTCAGAGGATACATGTATCATAAAATCAGAACATTCGGTTTCAAATAAAATAAATTGTTTTGATTAATGTAGTATAATTAATTTACTATTTCTTCTTTCCTTTTTCAAGGAAACAACAAACAAAAAATATTCAGCTCAAACGAGAACAGTTTTCCTTACAATTTTCACTTCAGCTACTAACCCAGAAAATCCATTATTTTCACATTTTTAATTCATGGTAAAGTCTTAGGAGCTATTTTGGCCTGTCACTTGATGGGCATATTGCATAAAATTTCTTAAATATTTATGAACATATCAAACTCTGTGACACAAGTAGCTTGACTATCAGATTTTCTTTCTGAAGTAAACTTTACAGATATAACTTTGTGTAATGAAGAAAGTCTTGCTTAAACTGATGTGGGAAACACCTCATTATAAAACATATGGTTTAAAATAGAAGAGGGGGGGACACCCAGAAGGTATTTTTTGTCCTTCCTATCTTGGGTCACTGTAGACTGAACTATACTAAATGTTTAATTCATGGCCAAGAAATATGTGATTTTTAGTAGGTTTTCCTGCTGGAGTACAGCTCTCTGTGACTTAATTGGAAATTTAATTTAATTTAAATTGAAAAGTGTTTTTCATTTGTGAAGTATTCCCATCAGAAATCTAGGATATCTTGCAGAATTAAACTCTGTATCATTGTTAAACTCTTACTTGACTATTTCCCATCTATGTTCTCCCATAGTCATAAGTCTCTGTGTTTGAATTTTGCATAGTTTGTATTTGATGAGACATTTCCTTCTTTAATGCATCCATTTTTTCCTAAAGAAAAAATGACAATGAAAATAAATAATTGAGAAGTCCGAAAGTGAATAATTTCTTGAGCATTTGCTGAGAAAGCATTGCAGTAAACCCAGAATATAGGTGTTTTTTATAAAGAGCAATCTAATACCAAAAGCCCTAACTTCACCCCAAGGGAACCTGCTGGCACCTCTCCAGGAGCATCAGGACAGTATTTGCATTATGTGAAGTGGATACTAATTGCAGTTTTCTTTAATATGGAGATAAGGGCTGCAGAAGTTACCGTGTTTGAAGTCCTCCATCTGAATCGGAGTGGCTGCCTTCTCCTACCAGGGTGGAATGTTGCTTCTTGGGGCCAACTAGTCCGAAATGCTGCATCAGGCAGAAGAGACCTAAAGCTATAGCTGCTGCTGCCAGGAGGGATACAACCTGCATGAGAGAAGTGTATGCCTTTGGTCACATTTCAGTAAGTCCTATGTTAAGCTTTAGGGGAAAACCAATGTTTAATTGTCATTTAAAAAAAAACAACTTCTATTTCAGTTAGCAGTGTCCTCTGGAATAAATTTAGTAAATCAAGTCCTGACATTTTGGCTGCACAAATTGCATCCATCGCTGCACTTTATGTATTGTTAAGGGACTGATGGAAGGGAAGCAGAACAGGACTAAGTAGCAGGGGCAATTAACCCCTCACCTCTCCCCCTCCCTCCCCCCCCCCCCCCCAAAAAAAAAAAAAAAAGCCAACTACTATGTTGCTGACTGGGCACATTCCCGCTCAGGGGTTATTTCTGTCCTTGGTGGCAGTTGGGCTGCAGAAGCAGGGAAAGTGTCACTGACTATGTCAGTGCTCTGGTTCTAGCTCAGTACCAGCTCCTGTAGCAGCACTGGAAAAGCAGGAGAAAGGTGACTTCACTCATGGGGTTTGTACTCCATTTTCCATGAGACTGGAGGAGGAAAGAGTACAAAAAGTGATGGACCAACATCGATACTGGCAGCACTTGCGACTGCATGATATTGACATTTGAAGACCAGGCTCGATTTTTGCAAAATTGGGAACGTAAATGCTCATCTATAAGCATTGACCCGATGCTTTTCTGTTGATTTGTCATCGCACCCAATGACCACTACTGATGTGAAGTAAAACCTCCTGAAGTTTTTGCATAGAGCAGGAAATGCTGAGAGGGTTCATGTTTGGGGTTTGCTCCTTTTTGTGTTCATTTGGCAGCTCTTGCTGTTGCTTTAGCTACTGGTAAGGCAGAGGCAGTTTCTGTGGGTCTAGCATGGCCTGAGACTTTCTTTTCTGCACTGACAAGGCACGGCCCAAGGAGTGCCACAGCTCGGGTGGAGAGGAGCTTAGCGGGCTGGTAAGTGCCCAGGCTTGAAACCAGAAACCACCAGACCCTCAATGCTTTGAGGGTCTAATTTTGACAGTCCTGGCTCAGACTTCAAAAATAGTAGTCCATGAAATAATTTTCCTAAGCATGATGCACTGAAAAAACAAAAGGTGGGAGATAGGTGGATCAACGTGAACTATATATGATCTTATTTTTATTTATGGTAAGGCCCCTTTATCTTCCTTTTTATCTCCATTATGAAGGAGCCCTAAAATTAGTGTAGAAATTGCAATTTGAATTCCATTACATTCACTGTAAAGAGATTTACTGTCAGGATGAAGGAGGAGAGGCACGGTTTAGTGATAATGAGAATCAGGCCCATTATTCCCAAGAAATTCATTTTGTTTGAGTGAGAGAAGGGGAACTTCTAGGTCATTTCAGTAGTTATTTTATTCTGTAAAGAATAAATAAAGGAGACTCTGTACAACTGGCAAATTTGATCTATAATGACTCATGCACAAATCAGATTGTTCAAGTGAACCTTGATGGCTGCAGAGAAGCGTAAGGGAGACTGACAGGGAGTACTTGGCTTGCAGAAAATAAGTCTTTGCTCTGCAAGTTATTGACTTGCTCACCTCCCCTGTAGATCTGAGAAATGTATTTTACCAGTGGGTTTGTACATGCCTACCCCTATACTTAAGCAAGCTTTTTTGTTTTTACTGGGTGCGTTTGACAGACAGTATTTGTACATGGCTATCCACGGGCGTTGGGAAATACTGTACTTTGTTCCTCAGCGTGCTCTTCCAAACCACTTTTGACTGTAGTCTCCTTAAGTCAGGAGTACTTACCGTCACTGATAAAAATGCTCACCATGTTTACCAGTGTTTAAAGGGCTTTCCCCCTGTTCAGAAAACAATAGTAAACTGTTTTTACTCACTTTTGCTCATGGCTTAAAGATGGCTTAAGGGATTTAACTGAAGCAACTTACCAGATAAGGCCAAATGTGAACCATATTGTGGCAAACTGTGAGCTCACAAAAGCAAGAAATTATCATAGTGACTATTTTGGATTAGATGCAAGTGGATGACCCATTTGAAATCTGGTGATAAAAATGTAATTTTCTTCTCCCATTCATGACATATTGGGGAAAATTAATGGAATTTTCGGTTTACCTATTGTATGTACGCTGGCGCTTATTAAAAATATATTTGTATACAGTAACCTAATCCAATGCTGATTATAATACTAGTATAACATATTTCTGTTATCATGCTCTTCTTGCTTTGCAAATAACAGCATGTAGATAAAAAAAACCCAAAACTCAGGTATAGCTTCCTGACTTTTCTAGTCTTTGCTTGCTTTTAATTCTATAAGGGGTGTTAATGCAATTGGATGGTGAACACAGAAAGGACAACTTGAGTTAATAGTTTGTAGATCAGTCTCTCAACCTCCCTGGAGGATATTATCTTCTAGCTACAGTAGTATGATGAGGTATATGACTGGGTTTTGTTTTAATTAATGTTTTAGACTTCTCATCCCAGAGAGTTTGGATGGAGAATGGTGTGATCGTATTGCACCACTGTGTCAGAAGTGTTGAATAACACACTTATTTCTTTGCTTGGAAAGACTTCATAATGAGTTCACAGGTGTTAAATTAGAATGATTTTAATCTGTTGTATAAAGTCAGGCACCAATTAATTTCTCGGCATTGGTTAGGGCAAACTGAAGAACAATCAGGTAACGATTCTAAAGTCCTGTACTAAATTGCTTCTTTACTCCAAGGCACTGCAGCCCTATATCTAACAGGTTTGGGGTTTTTTGTTTCTAAAGAAAGACCAGCCTTGTAGATGGGAAACCTAATTGATATATGATACAATAAATTTGACTAACTGTATCTCCCCCTGTAATACATAAACATCCTTTCACCTCAAATCACTGCTAAGGTTAAATTCCTTTTAGAATGATATTCAAATGCAATGCAGAAATGGTGGCTTCTGGAATTAATGAATGTTTCTGCTGGTTTGGGTGTCTCTTGTGTTCTGATTACAGAACTTGACACAAGGATCTTATTAAGAAAACTTCTCATTAATACACTAATTCTAGAAGGGAAGAATCCTCAGCAGACATTCCCTCCCATTCAGCAGATCACAGCACAAGGTCCCTGCCACAGCCATTTAAAAATCAAATGGAACCAAGCAACCTAATTAAAATAATATTGGCAGAAGCTCTATGTGCCACCGAAGACCCATACATGAAGTAATAATTTTCTGTAAAAGGTTTCATAAATAGAAAACAAAAGATTCATCTAGTTTCAGAGAAAAGCAAAACCAAAAAGTTCCAAAGAAGGGAACAAAATGTTTACTTGTAATTAATAATACATAAGACCAGCCTCAATCAAAACTGCATTTATATTAAAACAGAGGGAAGAAGATAGAGAGAGCGTCTGTTTTTGCAATATGCATTACCCCAGGTAATGTTTTCTGAAAACTTTGAATGCTACAAAGTTGTCAAAGGCTATCTAGCAACCTTAACAAGATCCAAACCTGTGAATATACATGTAAACAAGGACAAAAAAAACAAAAACAAACAAACAAACAAAAAACCCACAAAAAAAGGATAGAATTTACCCTTCCCTGAACAGAATTGTGAGAAGACCTTTTAAACATAATTTTAAACCTGTTTAATCCCCCTGCAAAGGTACGTGATACTTGTGCTGGATTCAAGCAAGGTTAAAGTAATCTAGTCTGAATTAGCAGTATTAGCAGCACTTGAACAGAAAGAGATGGGGAAATGATCCTTTCAGAGCTTGTTTTAAGAAAGCTTGCACTCAGTGAATAAGTACCTTCTGTTAATAGGATGTCTATAAAGCCCTCCTTTATCTATGTTTGCATTCATTTAATAGTAATGTAGAGATAAGCTGCAAAACAGAGGAGAGGGCTTACTTTCAAGAGTTGCTTGTGTAGCTGATGATGAGAGATGATAGAAGTTCTGCCAGGGTTGAGCGCAGGTGGAGGATGCTGAGAGGAGCAGGTTTAACTTCACTGAGCGATCAATATATGGCATCTGAAGGTCAAAGGAACTTGAGAGTGTTCAAAAAATATATAAGGTATGTCAGGAAACTTGAGGGGGTTGCAAACTGTACATCTTTCTTTGGGTCATTTTCTGGGCAGACATAGAGTTGATGCGATTTTTTGCACAGCTTGTGTAAGAGTGTATTTTGATAATGATATTAAGGCCAGGTATGACAGTCATTACCGCTTCTGAATAATGATGCACGTGTACTGATACGTTGTGATGTAGCTATTGCAGGTGCCTTATTGACTTCTTATGTGGCAGCATTTGTTCTGTTCATTGCAATTTATGTGATTAGTTTGGCCTTTTAAGGAGTGATATCTTAATTCCACTGGCAGAGGAAGGTGTAGAAATCTCAAAACATTCCTCAGGAGCACAACAGAAATCCCTGTCTCAGGTCACACAGTGTACCTGGTTGAAGTACAAAACTTATGTATCTGGTTGAAGACAGGACTGGGTGAAACCATGAATTTCCAACTTGCAGTAAGTTTTGATGTTTCAAAAATTTGTTGTACTCCTATTCAGAACACATTTTTTTAAACCCCTGATAACGTAGATATTATGCTGGCATATCCCGGCTGCTACAGGAAGCTCCCAAAGTCCCTGGTTGATCTGGAGGCTCAGCAGTGATTGCTCCCAGCTCACCTGCCCAGCAGCATCGTTCCCCATCCTGGAGAGCTTCTGGGGAACCACACAGTCTAGCAAGAAACCAGTCCAGCTTCAAGCAAGCCTGGGGACCCTCGCTTGGGAGTTGTACATCTAAGGTTCGCAGTGTTTTTCAAAAGTAACGTACTACTGTGAGACAGACTACAGCACTCCAAAAACACGGTCCTTCTTCAGATAGCCCCTGAGCTGTAGCTGAAGCTTGAAATGTACATTATTAATTCAAGTTGTCTTGTTCCAGCTGCTATGCATAAGACTGGCTCCATAGTTATTATCAAATATGGATGTACTTCTAACAGCTTCCTCTTAAGTGAACTAATGTCATCTGAAACATACTTATGTCTCTGTCAAGATACCTGTGGTCAAAACAGATAATTTCACTGGAAGTCCTAATGCATATTATTTCCAGGACTGTTTTCCAAAAATGCTGCATTTTATAGATGAGCCAAAGATTCATCAATACCCTTCAGACCATCTGTTTCATTTCCTGATCACCTTTTCCACAGTACGGTGTGGTTTCTCTCCAGTTCCTTTCCTTCACATCCTTTCTTAATGAAATGGAGAAAAACCACATGTATCAGACATTTGCTCAGCTTACAGAGGCAAGCATTTTGGAGGATCATTATCTGTAAAGTTCAGTGCCAGGAAAGGTGAAAGTGTGCTTTGCATATATACAGCATATGTTATACACAGTTATTATTTAAAGTAAACCCGTAAAAGAATAATGTAAATACATGGTAAGAATTTTAAAAGGTTCAGCACTGGCCTCAATTCCCACCGACTCAAATGTGAGCAGAGGGAGGTTGAATTCAGCGAGAATGTTCTTGAAAATCTCATGCTTATTTTTTTAGAAAAAGGCTACACTGGAGATGGGAAAACAGCAAGCATATTCTGGTCTCTGTCAAACGATGTTTGCTGTCACTGAGAGCCGAGAAAGTAGCAGAAACAGAGGATATTTAGGGGATATAACAAAAATACCTTCCTCTCCATCAGGACTTTGATAAATAGCATGCGTTCTGCTCTGTTTCTCTTGCAGGGCATCCAGAAGCAGTAAAACGACACACACATACATTCATTTTGTTTCTATGACAAGTCTTCCATTTGGAAAAACTGATGAATGAAATGCCATGTGTACGACAGTGCAGGAGATCTTGTTTTTCTTCAGGCTGGAAAACGCTTATTGCATGGATAACACATAATTATGCGTGCATGTGTGTGTACATGTGTGTGTGTGTGCACACATGCAAACAGCCAGCTGCTGCTCGGTGTGGCTGTGCACACCTGGGAGCCACACTGGCCTTTGCCAGAGCTGACTGCTAACACCTCTTGCAATGAGGCGGTTGGGACAGCACATCCCTGGCATCGCCACCCCGCTTCTGCAGGAGGGGTGGTCTCGCTTTGCCATTGCCCACCCCCAGCAGCACCGCTGCCTGCCAGAGCAAACCCTGCTTGCCTCGTCAGCCGCTGTCTGGGCTGGGCAGTATAAGGGACAGGGTACTTACTTGGTATAGGTAAAAGGATATGCCTGGTTTCAGGTTTGGGACTCCTGCTCCTTTTTTGTGTCACCCCACATTCAGTTGACTGTGGCCCTGGAGCTCCATGCAGCTCCAGAGCAGTTTGCATGAGGCTCCCAGGCTGGGGTGTGTCCCATGGCTCCCCAAGGCAGTGTAGGCAAGGGGGGCGGAGGGGTAACCCGAAAGGAGTTACCCCATCACAGCCAGGCAGAGGCCCCAGTCACACCAGTCCTATCTGCCTGTGGCCAAACTCTCCCAACAGCTTCTGAGGTGGGTGGTACATGTCTGATGGGGCCATGAAGTGTTTTGTGGGTGGCCCAGAGAGACAGGAGGTTGATAGCACCGTCACAGCTTAATGAGCATTGCACTGAGCTCCTGCATTTCATTTAGTAAAGCTCTGGCTCCAGCTTTGGCACGTGACATCTTAAAAGCATTGCCTAAATATTCTGCCACATTATCTCACCACGAAGACTAAACCTATCTGGCCAAAGGACGTGGGTTTTTTTTTGCAAGTGCTTGTCCTTTGTCTGGCAAGCATGCCCAACAAACAGCTCATGCTTCCTTCTGATTACCGTGCCAGGGACTCTCCTTCACACAGATCCTCTCCATGATTATCTTGTTTCTCATGCCATCTCCTTGACTGTGCATAAACAATTCATTTCAGAGGCTGGGAGTCCTTGCCTGGAAGCTTTCTCAAAGGTCCACATATCTGTTGCATAGAGCAGGACAGAGAGCATGCATGCAGAACAGTTTCATTTTTGCATCTCAAGAGAGTCCCTTGTCTCTCCATATAGGTTTCGTGTTTCTCTGGGGTGATGGTGCCAGCGCTGTCCTTCTCACAGTCCCCTTGGAGCACTCATTGTCCTCCATGATGACGTTTCTGAATTAGACAAAGCTATCTGCGTTTTCCATTTTGCAGCCTTCTGTTTCAGTGTCTTCAGTGTCTGGTGTTTTCCTCTTGTAGAGATCTATGCTGTATTGTATACATCTGCCTGTGGTAAAATCTTTCAGTCTTAGCCCTGTTTTCTTTTGATACCTGTCTAATCATTAGCAGGTGCATATGCAGATGTACATTTTTCTTTTATTTCTATCTATGCATACCTCTTGTACCAGGTGCAGTAGGAGATAGGTGAGCTTTAGTAGTGGGAATGATGACAAAGTGTTGCCTATAGAAGTTTTGGAAGCTGACCTTGTAAACCATCTTAGCAATATCTGAACGGATGTGTTCGAGTATAGTCACTGTCCCTGTGCCATCTGCCTCACAGAACCTTAAATTCATGCAGGTGGATTATTTACTTGGGGCAAAGGCATGTTGGGTCAGTGAAGGGGGAAGGCATCAATTCTAGGCAATCTCTTTCTATACTGTACGTGTCCTATAGGAGATCAGAAAGGCAGTAATTTTTGTATTTCAGGAGCTTCAGCTGTCCCTTGACATTGGCTTCATGTTGTTGAGGCTCAGTGGCACCATCTCTCCTTTCCACCAACCTGTACCCAACATGAGGGCCCTCCTGGGCACTGAGCTTGAGGCGCCAGTCAGTGCATGCGCGGTAGCACCATATATCCCACTTGTGCCTTCTCTCCAGGCTACTGGGAAGAGGTTAGGGCCATGGCAAAAGGCAGAGTAGTTTTGAAATTTTCCCCTTGGAAATGCTTCCGACTCAGCCCTACCGTGCAGCTCTTGTGTGTGCTTGGCCTCACGGCTAGATTCAAGCTGGATAGCTCAGGCTCCCTCCCCCTTTGCTACAAGAGGGTGTCTCCATTCCCCATCCCAAGCGTTCCTCTCTCTGTCCAGCCTCCACATCCCATCTCACCCCACCAGGCCCTGCACCTCTGTGGAGGCCAGATGTAACCCCCTGAAATGCAGAAATGAGCTGCAGTGGCTGTGCCCTCCCACCCCCACCAAGAAATGCTCAGGATGGGGAATGGTGACCACCTCTTGTAGCAAAGGAGGAGGACACCTGAGCTATCAAGCTTGAAACTGGCCAACGGTCATAAGAGAAGCAGAATCAGAGCTGCTTATTGTAACAGCATGGTCTGACATGAGGAAAAGAGCTGACTGATTGTGGCCTTAGCATGAGTTAAATTATTTTGTTTGGGTTTTTTTCAAGTGCATGCCTATATCATGTTACCACATCTTATTTGTCTTTCTGCCTTCAGTCTTTAAGAGTCTCAAATCCAGGTAGCATCTGCTTTTTGTTTGGGAAGTGCCTGGTGTATTGGAAATGCTCTCGAAGTAAACAAATGAAGGTAATGATAATGGCAGTGTAATGTACACAAGCTGTGAAGCAAAATTACTGATTCCCCCAAATAACGTCGAGGTCTGGGTCAAATTTGGCTCTTCTTAAGTCCACATAAGACAAGGGATTGGAAGCTGCTGGGATTTGTGGGGAGGCAGAAATTTGATTTTTCTGTGCTGAGATTTAGATTGGAAGGAAAAGCAAGAGAACTCTGCTCCTGATTATGCTGTATATCACATTAACGTTACATGTCTGCTACATCTTTCAAATTTAGTGTTCTCTGAATTACTGCCTTCGTGTTTACACTGTTAAAAGTCTAAAGCAGTAATCACCACAGCTTTGCTCTGCATTAGCAAAAAGCAAGGAAAAACCCCAAAACTCTTTACCAAGAAGGACTGTCAGGGATTATTGCATGCAGATCTTGTGACAAAACTAACAGCCTCCAGGGTGCTTATCTCCGCTGCTGCTCACTTCATGTTTTATCCATTAAATGAACATGATGATGGTATTTTTTATTTCTTGACATCACTTTTACCACCCTGGTGAAATTTAACATGCAGTCGTCTTGGCTCAGTATGAGCAGCAATGTAATAAAGATTAGTTTTATAAAAATAATTTTCTTGTTAATTGTGGAATCAAAAAAGCTCCCTTGTTCATTGTGTGTGTTTTGAAGAGAAGGACTTGAGATCAGCAGGTTTAAATTTGGTGAGATTAAGGCACATATGCAAGGCTTTTCTTCCATTATCAGATTTTTATTATTGCCCTGTTTTTGTGGAAAGTATATATACATAGAACCTATTTCAATAATACAATTAGGTTAATCACATAGAGAAGTCAACTGTTAATATAGCACTACCATGATCTGTAGCTATTTTTAAAGGGTGATTCAAAAAGAAAAGGAATTGTTCGAGGAAATGGTTTTATTGTAAATGTATTGGGATTGCGTTCAATAATGGGGTTGATGTTCCCTGGGAAAAAGCTTTTCCTTTCTTCTCTGTTGTATGTCACTCCTCATTTGCATTTTAAAAACATTTTCATCGCACTCTGTGGAGTTTCCTCACCTCTTCTTTTAAGAATCTAACATATCTGAAAGTGATACATGTTTCCAGTTTCTCTGGGAAAAGAGTAGCAACTGCTACCAAGAAGACAGAGAATTTCTGATTTTTAGGTTTTCCCGTGAAACTAATTACAAAATTGCATGTTGCCTGGTATGATAGTCTTTGAGCTGCAGCCTCAGTCGGTTGTGGCAGGATGAGAGGGCATACATGCCTGGGCTGCCAGATGGGATTTGTATTATCAGGAAAATTCTGGTTTTGACAGGGCTATCGTAGTGTCCCGCTGCTCGCCTTCCTCAGTATTGTACAGACTGCTCTCTTCTTCAAAGACTGGCTCATCTCTTGCGCTTCTGATGTAGAAAACACATCAGACACAGCAAGAACTTCCCAGATCCTGAGATGGATTTCCCCTGAAAATGATTTAGCTTGCTGCCTTTATCTTCAATAAATCTTGACAGCCAGACAGCAGAATCTGTTGCCACTCACATCTTGCTTTGTATGAAAATTACCCTTAACCTAACGGGAGCCATTTGATCCTTTTAAAACTGCAAGCTATCTTTGGTGGGTTCCTGCTTTTCAGATACTTGGCTAAAGCTGCAAACAATTATTTTGCCCTTGTTTTCACCATCATCATCCATTGTTCTTTTTTCCCAGTGTACTTAATCTCCCATATCTAAATCCAGTCTTACATGTAAATAAATACAGGAAAATTCTCTTCATTTGGTTGTGTATGATGATATTTAATAAAAAAAGCAAGTCATGTGGTAGATAAACATTTGGGAATGATACAGGTGCACATTTAATCCAAGACTCATTTACTGAATGGAGAAAGGCTGCAATACCTTCCTGACCACAACGTTCTGTAGAAATAGACCCTTTTCTCAAAAATTATCTGTATCCCAGAGGAGAAAGCAAACCAATCTTGAAAAAAATTCGCTTTGTTTTGTGGTGTTCTAGTACATGTGGATACTGTTACTGAAGAGGTGTTGCCCATAGATAGGGCTGGTTTTGTGGAATTCTGCCCTCTAACCCTAGTGCATGTTCATAGGGCAGAGAGAGCGCTCTCACCCCTCCCATTAGTGTCCATCCCTCAGAGGTATGAAGCACCCTTATATTTTTGGTGTGAAACCAAAAGATCCTGTAACCAGAGCCCCATACTCTGGGGACCAGAGTGGGCCTGTGACCTATCCAGAGTTTAGTTCTTCTTTCCATCCACAGCTCCATGCTATGAACATCCACGGGTTTAAATTCAGTGGTGGCAAAATGTGCTCCCATGTACGTATCCCTGAAGTAATTTGAAATGTAAGACAGCAAGGTGTCCTCAAGGGGTGGGCAGGTATGATACGGGATCTATGGTTTCAAGGCTCATCTGCAATGAGAGTCAGAAGCTGAGGGGACCTCAGGGTCCTAAGGTGCCACCAGACTCAACTAGGGGTCAAACAGATGCAGCGCTAACTGGCCCCAGGGATTGCAGCTGCCACCAGATCTTTTTTAAGACAAAAGTTTAATACATTCAAGAGGAGTGTTTTGCTTCAAAACTAGGTGAACTACATGGACTTAAGCCATCTAACATTAAATTTTTCATTTTGGGTTTCAGATTTTTCAGACTCATTTTGCTTTACCACTCTTTCTTCCCTCCACCAACAAAGACAGCACTTTAATTCCTGCAGCTTTTGAGTTTATAATTCACAGCCTTGATCTGCTTTTAATACAGGATTTGAGGATACAGTTTTTATTTGTAATGTTAAAAGTTCTTTTCAAAATTAAGGATTAAAGGCTCAATGTGAATCAAAACTGTGCCAATCCAGATTGAAGTAACTGAGGATTGGCTCCATAGGCCAGTTTGTAATTATTCTTGTCTCTGGTTAGTTGGTACAAGACGTTTAAAAAACCAAGTCCATATCCAGTAAGAGTGAAAGCTAGTAAAAAATTGTTTTTAAAAAAAAATTTCAATGAAAAATCAAGGGGGTTTTGCCTAACTTTATAATCTTTCTTCAAAATTCTTTGATGGATTAATTCTTTTAGGGCTGAAACAGCCAAAGCCTGAAAAATACTTCAGGTATTATATACGAATAGCTGAAATCTTTTTGCAGAATCTTTGCAAACAGTTTGAGTAGCAACACTGAGGCAATAAAGCTTGCCTGGAATTTTGGATCATTAATCAGTGTTCTTTTTACAGAAATGTTTCTTGAATTGGCACAGTCCCACACATTGATGGGAAAGAACTGCAGAATGAAGTTCTTTTATTTTAAAAGCAAAAAATAACACTCCAGAGGCATGACTAGCAATATTATACTAAAAATAGGTGCTTTATTTGACTTTTTAGCTGATTAATTGGTTATGTAAGAGAAATATTTATAGCACAGGAGCAGCCCAACCTGCTGCATGCCCAGAAAGCATAGCATGACGTGGAAAATTTTTGGAGAATAGCTGAAACAAAAAAGATTTTTCTTTACTTTCTTGTCCTTTTAATCGTATGGTATGATATGGTATACTATGGTATGGTATGGTATGGTATGGTATGGTATGGTACGGTGTGATACGATTTAGCACTGAGGCCAAGAAACACAATCAAAAGCAGGATCCTTCTAGCCCCTTCAGTTGGTTCTTGGGGTGGCACATTTTTCTTTGAACGAACGAACGAACGAATGAATGAATGAATGAATGAATGAATAAATGAATGTCCTAAAACCAGAGCTGGTTGGTAGATTTAAGTTTGATTGGTGGATTGTAGTATATTAAACATAGCAATGATAATGTCTCATAGTAATGACAATTTCTCAGATGGCAGTGTCATTCCTTCATTATTTCAACTGACTTTACCTTGCTACATTTAATATTTTTCTTGTAAAAAAAAATGAAGGCGCCATATGCTAAATATGTTTCATGTCACGGCATCGCCACCAACTCACAACAGTATATTACATCTGCCTTAAAAATTTGACTCTTTTTAGTAGTTGTTTTATGTAAGAATGCCAACATTTTCTCAAAATGAGTGAAGTCATTAACTTACAGAGCTGTTGCCAACACTAGCAGCAGAGAAGGAGTAGAACCTAAGAAATGTGTGAAATGTATTTTTTTTTCCTCTTTCTAAAATTTTCAACACTTTTTTCCTTGATTAAGGATAGATTCAGGAAAATGAACTTTTGTGCTCTGCATTTTGTCTGTTTCCATTCCAACTCTTTTATTCTATGTGGAATAGAAGAAAAATTTTCCAAGTAAATAGAATATGAGATTAAATGAGAAAGATGAGCAAAGAACAACCAAATAACTAGTAAATTTTGGCTGCAGCCAAAGCAAAAGCAGACAGAAGGCGATGCAGAGGGAGTGAATAAGGGCTCCCAGAGTGAGAACACAGAGAAGTGCTGTCTGCAGTGTGTTGCTGTCACTTGTCTTTGCTAAACAGACTCATGCAATTGTTGTCATTATCATTGCCCCTTTTGACTGTGTCCTGCCATTAGCACTGCCCCTAACTCAAGCAGATGGCATTCCATGTAAATGGTCAACTTTTATTTTTCTTGAAGGCAAGCTAAAAGAACAAGCTTTTCACAAAGGAATGAAATACCTATCCTGCATCTTAGAAATAAAAGTTAAAATAAAGTGCACAGCGCTGATTTTCAGGTGTATCTACATTAGTGCCGTATTTTGGATCAGGAGTCGCATCTGAAGTCAATCTCTTGGCCATCCCCATGGACCACTTTGGTTCACCTTGCAGAGCAGTGGTAGAGTGTGCAAACTAGACTCCTTTCAGATTAAAGTAACCCAAAAATTAACTCCAGAAACACACCCAATGCAGTCCAGGCACTAATGGACACGCTAAGGAGCAGACTAAGTGCCAGTCTAAAGTCTAATACCCCTAAATGCAAGTAGGGGGGGTCCTTGGTGAGAACTGTTTCAGTTTACAGCTCCACTTCAGGCCCACTTGCCGATGAAATACTCTGCTCAGGCTGTCTTTCACTTACTGTGACCTTGGTTCAACCAGCCTGTCTCTCTCTCCCAGCTCTGCATGCACCGAGGCTAGTTCTTTCCTCCACTGTTAAAAATCGGCAAAGCATGAGGAAGCGAGTGATGTAGCTTCACACCAGCTGAAAATCTCAACTCTCCTGCTTTCATCTGCCAGCTCTGGCTTTCTTGTGCTCAAAAGATTTTTAGGAAGGAAAGCTGATGGAAGAAAGATGACTTGTTGGGACACACGCAGCAGCATTTTTATAACAGCTTCAGCCAGTTTTACTTCAAATTTACTTCAAGCAGCAGTGCACCTTTGGTTTGATTTTTAAATGGTAATGTTTACTCCTTATTAATAACAAGGCTGCCTTATAGTAAGCAATTTTAGACCAAATCTGTCCAGTGCTCACATGTTTAAATAGTCACAAAAGAATTTTAACAGTTGCCTATAAATTTAATTGCTTCATAGCAATTATTATGTCTGCATTACAGAATAGTATATGTTTTTTATTACCCTTAGGTCCCTTTTTAATAGGAGTGCTGTGCTTTGTACAAGTCAATTATTTTTGATAGTTACAGTAATTAATGTTTAATTATACTTTATTAGCCTCATTTTGTTCAACTACCTTGGAACCAATCCAAGCATTTCTAAATGCTACACTTTGTGTGTGCGTGTGTGCACACATCTGCATACTCTTCATATGTCCATATATGCAACTGGTGAGGGCATTATTCTCACAGAGGGGGAAATATGAGACTCGTCTCAGAAGACTATAGAAACATATGCGCTGTCCTCTTCCCCATGGCTATCAATGATATCCCTCATGCTTCTCTCACAACTGCGAGCAGTTCTCCCAATTTTCTCCTACACAGACACATACCTGATGTCTCTTGGTAGATATTTCTGATGACTTTAGAACTGTATTTTCAGTGGCTTTCAGTAGGTGCATGTATGAGTGACTTTTTCCCTCTTATTCCTTTATTTTCACTTTCTCCTCTTTGCTGCCTTTCTACCTTCTTGCCCTTTTATTTCTCTTTCCCTTGGGAATGTATTTTGCTACTCTCTATTTCTGATCCCTCGTCCTTAATTTTTCTCTCTTTTTCTCTAATCTTTCATTGGTGTCTCCCTTTCCCTTTCTGTCTTTCTTCCCTGCTTCAAAGGGAGTAGGAAACCTCTGTTTTCCTCTGAAGTCTTTCTCTGAACTCTCACAGCCCACCAAGTATATAGCCTGTCTCAGAAGCTACACAGCTCTAGCATTTTGTATTGTGTTTCACTTTTTCTGTCTGGGGTGGTGCTTCTGTACTCTCTCTTTCTCCATAGAGTTTTGTCTCTCCGTCATCTCTCCCCTCCTTCCTCAATATCAAAATTGTATTTAAGTTGTTCTTTCAAAAATGCATACTTTTTAAATTCTGAATTTTCATTGAATCTTTGTGCCCTTCATATGTCTGTAAATTTTATTGTGAAATGAGGATAGCACCGAAGAACTGATAATAACTGTGTAATCATTTATTGGAATTTTTTTGCTCTTGAAAGAAGATGCCACCATTTGAATTGTGGTGACCAAGCATGATTTCCCAGCAAGTTCAGGAGACTTGTGACTTTATGGATGATTCTCAAGTCTCAGAGAAGTTTCCACAGTTGGGGAAAACCTGTTGGCTACATACACATTATTACCTGCTCTCTTTCTTATTTGTTTTTTCCGAGTTTCCATGGTTGATCTTTTTCCATCAGCACAGCAGCTGTGATTAGTTTTGTTCCAAGTAAACATTTGTGTTACAGAAGTATCCAAAGGCCTTAATCAGTTTTGGAGCTTCATAACCTGGCTTTCATGCATTTGTAGAAAAGAGAACTCCTTCAGCTGTAGGACCTACCGCTTAAAGGGCTGCCGTGCAAGTCTTGCTGTGTGCTGCTTTCAAAGCTAACCTCTCTAGCATATTTGCCCATGCCACAGTGCCGCAGAAGGCAGCTGCACATGACTTCTTGAGGCTGTCGTTCCAGGTGTTTTCTGTTCCCTTCGATGATGATTAAATTCACTGCAGTGAATTTTGCACATAAATCAGGGATCGGTCACCAGTGAAGTGGGGAAAGAGGCTTGAGTCCTCTCACTCATTCATTCCTCTTCATTGCTATAACCATAGTGAACCTGTGTTGACATGCCAGATTTTGGGGATGGATATTTTGCGTGTTGAAGGACAGACGGTGTTTCCTAGCGGTCTCTGCCTGCTACTCATTCCTGCTTCCTTCCACTTTGCTGTGGAACATTTGCAGTGCAGTGTGTAAAATTGGGCAGAGGCTCCATACTACAGCAGGGACGGTGCTGCCGATGGGTTAGCTATTCAATATAATCATTCTCACTCTGGTTTATTAATGCTCACTGGGCACCAGTTATGAAGAACACATGGTGAATAATAGAAATGGCTATATACTGACCACATACTAAAGAACATTTTAGAACTGCTGCAAGGAAAGCTGTTCTACATAGTGTATTAAGTAGAGCAACAGAAACTGAAGAAAGATCTCTTCTGAGAAATTAGGGAAAGATAAATAAAAACTTATTTCCAGCAGTATAAAAAGCATTGACAAATGCCACAAGAAGTTAGGGGTCTGAGAAACATATCACAGCTCAGGAAGACTTCCAGGAGAAATTATGGATGAACTCCAGGACTCATGGAAGTGCTGCTAGAGGCAGACAGAGTGGTCCTGCTGTCCTACAGATACCATGGCAGGATGATGGTACAGCTGCACTTTCAGACTTTTTGAAGATTTCTGTGATGGAGAGATGCTTGCTTCCCTCCAGGCAGAATGCTTTCACTGGTACACATTATCAGATCAGACCAGATATTTGCCCAATATATAAAAGTTCAGATTCTGCCTCAATAAAGCAGAGTGGGGCCTTGGGTGAGTACCTAATTATTCATCTACCACAAAGGCTTGCAGTTTTTTACCACAAGTCCATTGTGCCCTGAGGAACTCTTCCAAAAACACTTAATCAAACCCAATATGTTCCCCTTAAAAGCTTGAACAAAACAGCGTTTTCCATTGCTTATCATCAAAAGTTTACCAGCCGGCTCTAATTGCCAAATCTGATTGCCAAATGCCAACAAGCATTTGTAGGGGGACCAAAAGTGAGCATTGCTCATCCACCCTTAACCCTTTGCCCAAACAAAGGCTGCAGAAGGCACAGCCAGCTTTGGCAAAGGCACTGCTTATCCATTCTACCAAAAGCAACCCAGATGGCAGCCTGCTCAGGGTTGTTCACCACCACATAAGGATGTGCAGTGAAGTGCTCAAGGGGGTTCTTCAGGCACATAACACTGTTCAGGAATTATTCAGCCGACTGAAATGGCCCCTTCCCTCACTTCACTGCAGTAATGCTCACGGGCGTGACATTAAACAAACTCTTACCACGCATCTAATTAAATGGATGCTGAGCACTGCATCCCTCAGTGTTTTAACGCCGAGTGTGGATTCTTCCGTGGCTAACTCACAACAAGCCAGCAATGGCTGTTTCGTAATGAGATTACAAGACCTGATAATAGCTCCCCAGTTATTATCTCTATGCCAAGACATTTGTAACTGTAAAAGGTATTACAAATAGGAGACTGGAGAGTGCACTCCAAAACCTTCTAACTAGTAGATGGATGTGAAGCAGCTTTACAGCTTGAGCAGATTTACTACTTCCCCCAAAGAAATCTCTGTCTTCCACAACTGAGAAAGAGAAATCACGGGAGAATGCCCAGATGTGATTGTGTGCAGCCACTTTTGCTCCTGTCAGCTCCAGCCCCATGCATCTGCTTGCAGGCTTGAACCCAAGCAGCATCAATCAGATGAGCTGATACAGCACACGAAGAAACACCCGTTCTAAAAAATACATGGGAATTTTGTAACTTCTGTTTCCCAGAAGAAGACTTTAAAAAAAAAAAAAAAGACTGAAAACACCGATGTTTCCAGCGTGGTTAGTGCTAATCTAAGCAGGCAAAGGCAAATTCAAAGAGATCGCTAATTAGAAGAGATAACACTTAAAAATAGTGAAAATACCAAGCACTATACAAACTATTTCTTAATCTTAGTAATAAATGTAGACTGTAAAATATTAACAAAGATAATGACTAACAGATTAGAATTTATTATGCAAGACTTCATTCACTATAACCAAGAGGGATTCATTAGAAACAGATTACAATGTACAGTAATAATAACAGAAAAGTATTGAACATAATAAATCTATGTAAAGAAAGGGATGAGTTAATGTCTGTCTTTTCCATTAGAGTAAGAAAAAAATTCAACTGATCATGTAAATTTGAGTCACTCTGCTCTTACTGTCCACAGATTTTCTAGTGAGAACGAACAGGTCTATGTGACAGAAGAGAGCCATGAATAAGCAGAAATGGACTATTGTCTCAAGGAGATGTAGAAAGAGGGATAAGCTCAAAATGCCCCTCTCATCTTTACTTTTCAGTCATTTTTTCCACATGAAAGCCTAGGCTTACTAACGTAACAACCACAAATAAATGGATTGGGCAAGGATAAAATAAATGACACTGCCCAAGCCATTACATACCCAATACATTAGTATTTCTATTGCAACCAGCATATGATATTTGCTAGTATTCTATTTTTTTAAATATTTTTGTTTCTTATTCAGTTCAGTCAGATGGTAAGAGAGGAGGGTGAGTGGGGTTTTTAACACAGCTTTAATTAATATGCAGAGCACATTGTGGCATTATATTTCTAATACTCAAAATTTGATGTTATTCTAAGTGTTTTATTAAAAAATTGATTCCAGTGGGAACTTATTTTATAGTGCTTCAATATGTCAGAAATAATTTTTGTTATCGGTGGCAAGCTTTCTTTGATTCCACCTCCAGGAAATGTCTGCTTTGTAAATTGTTCAAATAGTAAACAGTTCTTTCTAGGTTCTGTCATCTTTATTTTAGCTCCCCCCCGCCTTTCGGTCCTGTACTGTTGTCATTAGCACAAGAGCTAATCTCTGAATGATCCAGTGATCATGGCAGACCGTTTAGTGTAACACTAATAGACAGCCTTTTCTGGACGTTTGCCAGCTGAGTCTGCTAGGGCCCAGCATACTGGACTTACTCATGAAGCTTCATGGATCTTAGAACCGACCACACTTTACATCCAGCTTACGGGTTACAGATAGGTGGACACCATCTTTGTCTTCTGCTGGAGAGGGCAGTCTCTGTGTCCCTGTTCCACTGGCTGGTGACAAATAGTATTATTCTTGCTATTTCTATTAGTGACAATAACTGTAGTAATAGACATCTTGCTAAAAGAGAGTTACTTGGAAAAATGTCTTTCCTTCTGCTTTTTCACTAAATATGCATGCTCTCAAAAATGGTTGGGGTTTTGGTTGTTTTTTTCTTTCTTTTTTGCTTTTAGAAGTTAAATGCTTTCATTTTAATGAGGCAGTCCAGAGCTGCTGGCAGATACTCACTGTTCCTCAGAATGATTGACCTTAAGCAGGATGGAACATTCGTAAATTTAAGATTAAAAAAATCTTGACTTTGAAAACAAGGCTCTTGACGCTATCCTGCAAATTTTAGATCTAAATCTAAATTTCTGATCTCTGTAGCAAAATACAAGTAAAAGCTGAGGAAAGCTAATAAATCACTTTCTGATCTGAACCGAGCTCCATTAGAAATAGAAATTTGTTTCTTATAATGTACACCTCTTGGCTCTCATTAAAGCCTTGTAGAAATGATACACTGTACTTGAAAACATAGATTGGAAAACAAATACATTTGAGCTGCATTGCTGGGCCAGTGCTCTGTATCCCAGTGGTAAACTTAGCCTATTAATGGCTAATGCTTTAAAGAAACACAAAAGCCCTAAGGCTAGACTTGTATTGCATTGTAGCTGCATAGTAGCTGCAAATATTAATCAAAGCTTTTGAACTTGTGAAGTAGCACGTTGTCCTTGATCATCTGTAACTGAGTCTAGACCAACTTTTGACACATTTTGGATAATTGCTCCTGCCTGAAAATGTCTGGTACCTTTTCTAAAACAGCTTTATTCTCCACTTAAATGCCCAAATAAAAGAGAAATGCTCAACAGGACAAGCAGCAGTGTTAGACACTGGATGCTGGGGCCTTGATTTTGCAAACATAGATGTCTGTGCTCATCTGCTCCACTGAGGTGACTTCAGGAAGCCCCACTGAAGTCCCCTCTGCCCCCATCTCCTTCCTCATCTTTGCAGTGAGCAAAGTGCCTCAGCACTGGACCTGGTTTTCTTGACTTTCTTCCTCTGCTCTTCACTTGCCTTCCTCCCACCTTCCTATGCAGTCATCATCCAAGGCTCCTTGTGACAAGGAGAAAGATCTCTCACTTCCGACTGAGGCCAGAGATGAGTATTTGCAGCTACAGAGAGCACAGGAATGTCCTTTTCCTCCTTGTCTCTCCCCTGATAATAGAGTACAGGGCTCTGTGGGCTTTGCCAGGGTGTTGACTCTCCCCAGCAGACGCAGGCAGGGAAAAAAGACAAAGCCTTCTTCTGGCCTCTCTTTTTTTAGCTGAGAGCAATGAACACAGAGACACTGGAGGAGCTTTTCCTTCCCCTGATGATTGGTATGAAGCACACAGTACCAGAGGATACCATACTGCCTCCTGACTGGCTCCTGGCTCAGATCTGGGCTTGAGGGACCAAATTGTTCAGTCTTCCAGCTAGCTGACACATACATTACGCAGCTTTCAGAGGACCAGCATGCAAAACCTGGTATGGGGGGGAGGGGGGTGTCCCACGTTTTATCCACATTTCTGTACTTTTTTGGATGGCATAGCTTCATTGAAATCCTAACAAGCAGGAGTGTTTAGGGATGAGGCAGTCCCTCACTTTTAGAGCTTCCTCATAGGGAGCAGTTCACTTTCTACCTTGTGTGCCATGTGCAGCTGCAAGGCTCTTTTGAATCAAAACTACAGTAACATGGAGAACTTGAGTTGCATCACTGTGAGAAGAAATAGCTCTGGTGACGTGAAGTGAGTCACCTTGGAGTGGCTGGCAGCTGATTGAAGGCCACAGTACGCTCCTTAGGAAAGTAATTGCTTAAGCACTTGCTTTTCACAACCTCTTCTTTGAGAAGGGAGGGGAAAAAAGTATTCTGTTCACTTTTCAAACTCCAGAAAGGACGTCAGTCAATCTGACTTTTGTCAGTTTTGAAAGACAAGCAAGCAGCCAAATGGTTGCTCTCCCACCCTGATCTATTCAGGCAGACAGTGGGTGTAGGGTTCTTGCAAACCCCAGACTTCTTTTTCTGATCTTGGGAGCTGTTGGGCTTGGCTTGGGTCTATCACTGCCTGGGTTTGGCTTTGTCACTGATTGCTCTATCTAGATCTGGTTTGTGGGACTAAATTTTTGGTGGTGTTGCACTGTGCATCCAGACTACTGTAATGCATTTCTTTTCAGTTTTGGTATTGCTTGCCTTCATCTGTGTACAGCCATTTATCTCAGGATTTACAAATCTGCAGTGCAATTTGTTCACAGAGAAGGCTATGCTTACTTAAAACAGGAGCTGAGAAACAGGAGTTGCAGACTGCTGTCGGAAGACAGACCAGTATTTTCAATATTCTTTGTACAAAGCCATTTTACGTTGCTCATCCAGTGTGAGAGTGATCAGAAGGGAGCTATGAGGGAATATGGTAGAAATTCAACTTCAGAAGGTTGCCTTTCACTAAGAAGAGGCGGAGTTATATCATTTTACCACCTTGCTCCAGGTTCTTTTCCAAGATTTAATTGTTCAGATTACATCATTTTATCCAGACGTGTACAGCAGCAGCAGGATAAGGATTCCTGTGGCCATGACCTCTATGATCTCAAGATGAAAAATTGGATAGTAAAAATGATGCACAAATTTAAGTTAATCTCTATCTATTCATTAGTAAAAAAGAGAAAATAATAAATACTCTTAATGATAAAAAATGTATAAGCAGAATCCCCAAAGGACTGAGATTATATCTTATATGAGTGACTTGCATATTTGCCTTTAAAGCAGGGGGGAAATAAAGCTGGGTTTTTAGTTATAAATTAAGAAGAAGAAGCAAGGTAAACCAGCAAATATATGTAACAACACATGGTTCTGCTCTTTTCCAGATTTGTTTGAAATGATTACGGAGCAGAGTAAAACCTATTTCATAACTCAGAGAATGTGAACAAATGGTTTTTCAAAGCTGTAAAATTAAATTTCAGTGATTCCTTCTCACATTCAAGAACTAGCATCAGGCTTGAGAATAAACATAAATATAAGAATTAATAAAATTAGTTGGGGGACACACCATCTTACTGAAGGTTTTCACAAAGCAGAAATACCCTCAGCTGCTATAAATCGGTATGGCTCCATTGACGTCAAAGGCTCTGCAGCAATCTGCACCGGCTGGGGAAGCAGTCTTCTGTGGCTAAAAGTGTTTTTTCCCAATCCAGACCTGCTGCTTTAAGAATTTTAGAAAGAACAGAAAAATGCTTCATGGTCTTGTGACAATTGCTTGTTACTGTCACAGAAAATATTATATTCTGTGTGCCTCAGCACAGGCTGCCGGAACAGAAAGACACCTTCATTTGTGAGAATTATATCTGAGCACTTTGGACATTATTCAGTTTTACTGGGCTGTATTTACTTTAACTGGTTTTATTTATTTTCTTTCTGTACAAGAATTTACTGCATACACATAATACTTTCTCTCTTCTTTATGATTGGATTTGCTTTATCAACTGATCTCACTCAAATTTGTTTTGGTTATAACTGAGCTGTTTCTTTTTACATATAAACACTGAAATATGTAGGAATTGCCATCCCAGGCAAGACCAGCTGTCCCGCTGCACCAGCATCCTGCCTCTGGTCTCAAGGCAAGGCACTGAGGTACAAAATAAGCTGCCTGGGGGGAGCACCGTCCCCCCAGTCTCAAGGTTTCTAGTTGCTTTATACCCTGAAATGCGAGGCTTTACACTTCTCATTAAGAAAACTGTGCAACTAAGGTAATGGAACGTGTTCTCGTTACCTATAAAAAGGTCTGGTCTCTCTTTAATCCTGCTAAGCTCCAGGCTTTTCTCATTACTTTGTGACAGTGAATGCCACAGTTTAATTATGTTTCACCTAAAAAAAGTTAAACCTGTCTTCAGTGTCATCAACTGTTCCCTTATGTTGTATTGCAAGAAAAGGCAAATGGCAGCATCCAATTGACTTTTGCTGCAATAATCTTTGATCCATTCTTCCCTCAGCTAAGCCATTCAAATCTTTTCCATCTGTCCTCATCTGGAAGTCCACACATGCCTTTTATCAGTTTTACCCATTATTTCAACTCCTGTTTTCACTCTACCCTTGTTTGGTCTCTGTCCTAACTATAGGGCAGTTGTGTTCCTCAAGGCACTTCACAGTCCTGATCTCCTAGTTACCAGCGGGATTTCTGGGGTATATTGTGGCTTCCTTTCTGGCTACATACCTATTTTTCCACTAGAAATCTATGTACTAGACAGTGCTTAAAACTCTAAGCAAAGGATGTTGCGCAACTGGGCATTAACAGGTCTTCTCCAGTCAAGACACAACTGTTGCCACCTCAGAGCTGACAAGTTCTCACACAACCCAGAGTTAGACAGCAAGAACTAAACACAGTATTTCAAGGAAGGGCATGTCACTGACATATGTTGTTCTGCTGACACTTCACAGGACACGTTTTCCTTGCCTGCCAGTACAGCATTACAAAACCAAAGTCCTTAATTACACTTTTGCTAGACACGCTGACATTTAGATTTTTTGGGGACTCTGATTCATTTATTATTTTTTTTTTTAGTATTTTGTTCTGAATTATGAACAAGGCTGCAAGGAAACACACTTCCAATCTCAACTATATTGTTGTTGGTTTATTCTTCATATAAGCATGTGTCAGGGAGAGGAGCAGGACTAGCACAAAGTATTCAAGTCATTAATTTTAAGTGAACCAGCTTGATCTCCTCTGGTTGGGAGGATGGAAGTGATGTGAGATGAAGGATCTCACTAGATGTGACCTTTTACCTGTACCTTGGGAGATGTGTCCTTGTACCTGAAATTGAGCAAAACTGAATGTAGATAGTGCTGTCATCTTGTCATCTTCACAGCATGGTGACTTTCTCTTAGGTATATTTAGCAAGCGTACAGAGATTGGAGTGAATAAGCTAATAATATGACACATTCTATATGACCCATATGACCCAAATGTAAAACAAAAAAAATTGCCATTACAATGAGATCAGTGTTAAAGCAGAACAGAAAATGAAAAGTTAAAAACCTTTAACATTACCTAGGCAACATAAAATCCATAAAATGACTTGCAGCAGTTAGGAAAAAACCCCACCAAAATCACCATGCAAAACAAAAGATAAGTGCATGGCAGAATTATAGCCCTTTAGCCCATACAGTATTTATGTATGCTGGTTTTACTTGTAACTATGTAAAAGAGAGTAAATGTAAATATTTCCTTCCTTTTGATAAAAAAAGAAAAATAATGTCTCAGTATTGCCTTAACAATTTATAAACAACTTTTCATCTTGAAGGGTTCCCAACTGACAGGGGAATTGAAATGCAGTATCATACTTCAGAATGCCGTACTTCATATTTCTGATAGTGTTGTTCATTTATTTGAAACAAAAGCTTCTTAAAGCTTTGTCTTTTTTATGTTCAATGTAAGTTTAACATTTTTGGACCTTAACAGATAAACATACCCAGTTTAACCTGATCCCTCTTCTAGTCTCAGTAACTAAACTGAAGCCCGGAGAAAATCTGTTTGCCCAAACTAGTGGCATCTATTGGTGCGTCCTGATGGAAAAGCCTCCCTCTTTTGCAGAGAACAGAATGGTTGCACAGCAGAGATGTTGCTGTATTCCCAGCAGAGCTGCTAAAAACTATGATTCACTTATGCACCTTGCCTAAGAGTGTCCCCTGCCCTCTCTAGGATGTAACCCTCTTCCCCTGAAGCTACCACCAACCACAGTATTGCAAAGGAGAGTATTCTTGGGTGCCAGTTAGGGTGAGCACCTCAGCTGAATTCCGCCTGTGGCCAGGAGGGAGGCAGATCCCCTCGCCTGCTGCAGAAGGGCTTTGGCAATGCGGGGAGCGGCTGGCCCCATGGCCAGGGAGGTGCACGAGTGCGCAGGTGCCCCACAGCCTCTCCTGCAGCTCCCTGGCCTCCAGCAGCCTGTGGAGGGAGGCGTGCACCCCTGCACCCCCGCGAAGCTGCCTCGGGTGAAGAGGTTTACAAAAGGGTTACAGCTAATGTCAGTTGACAGGTACAAAGGACTCTTCCTTCAGCAGTGACAATGGCTGAATCATTAGGTCTCCGTTAGGGAGGTAGGTCTCCTCAAACAAGTGGTCCCAAGCTGGTTTTTGAACAGGTGTAATTTTTCAGAAGTTCATTTTCTCACTCTGTCATGGGGCCTGACATCCATTGATATTTAGCAGCATTTCAACAAAACCAATGTTTTCAAGACCACATCTCTTCTTTTCTCTGTTTTCTCTTTATTTTCCAATACTGTCAGCTCACTCCTCTAAATTGCCAACCTGTGCTCTATGAGTGTCTCAAGTTTTGTTTTAACCAGTATTAATACAGACAGGCTGTCAGCAGCCTCATTGTATAAATACTCCATGAGTTCCCTAAGGGAGCCATCTTGCTTTGAGCTACTTAGCGCTTGGTCTACTGGATGGCGATTGTAAGGAGGCTGGTGTCCCTGAGGAACGAGGTTAAACAAAAACCCCACAGCTCGTCTCATCTTCATTTTTCCCCTCCTGTCTTAATGAATGCAGAGTGCTTTTGTTGACGGCTGGGAAATGGATCCCTTACATAAAAAAGCAGCAGTTTCTATCACTGACGGCCATAAGGCTGAGTTTGCCTGGGAGAGGGTTGCAGAAATAGTTATTATGGATAATGGACCTTAGTTAGCATGTCAGAAGTGTATGGCGTCAGCAGGCTTCGACCATATCATGCATTCTCAGCGTCTCCCCCAGTCTAACAGCGAGGCAGAAGCAGCTGTCAAGATTGCCAAGAAAATATATTGAAAAGGCAAACTGAAGAGATAAACACACACAGACTGTGCTGCTGGACTGGAGCAACACACCACCAGTAGGTACTAGCAGCTTAGCACTACATTTCATGTCACACTGTTGTGCAAGCTCTCCGTTGCCTGAGCAAATAAACTCTCAAAGCCATATTAGTGGAGAAAGTGACAGGATGAATTAAAGAGCTGCAACAGCAAGCCACTAATGGAAGCACAGAAATGCTCATTGGGCACCAGAAAGGACATTCAGTAAGGTTACAGTGAGCATCTGATGACAAAAAAGATGGCTGGGACCTCTTCGAAGAGTGTAGCATCATGGTTATGAAGTAGCATCCATGTGGTATTACCTGGGAAGCTCTAGCAAGCCGTCATCCTCCTGTCATGGTCCAGGGGAATCTTTCCATATGGGTGCTGTTAAAAAAAAAATCAAGTACTGACTCTGAGATTGTCACATGCCTATACATATGTGATCCTTTGGAACTACATATATGACTACCAGTAGGACAGAAAACTGTGGGAGAAGTGCTGGGAAATTCCCTAGATGCTTCCAAAAGAGCAGAGTTGATTAAAGCTATTTGATTTCTACTACAAGGTAGCAAATGCTGTCAGGGGGTTCTATATCCAGGTCTAATTAAAAATAGATGCATTGTATATCTCTCAAAAAATCATATATGTGCATGCATAAATGATATGTAAATATGTGTATGTCAATATATGTCTGTATATGTGTATGAATAGATATATGGAATCACAGAATGGTTTGGGTTGGAAGGGACCTTCAAGGATCATCTAGTCCAATCTTCCCTGCCATGGACAGGGACACCTTTGACTAGATCAGGTTGCTCAAAGCCCCATACAACCTGACCTCGAACACTTCCAGGGATGGGGCATCCACAGCTTCTCTGGGCAGCCTGTTCCAGTGTCTCACCACCCTCATCATAAAAAATGTCTTCCTCCTGTCCAATCTAAACCTACCCTCTTTCAGTTGAAAAACATTCCCCCTTGCCCTGTCACTACAGGACCTGGTGAAAAGTCTTTCTTAAAGCCCCCCTCAAGTATTGAAAAGCTGCAATAAGTTTTCCCCAGAGCCTTCTCTTCTCCAAGCTGAAGACCCCCAACTCTCTTAGCCTTTCTTCATAGCAAAAGCGTTCCAACCCTCTGACCACTTTCATTTCCCTCCTCTGGACCTGCTCCAACAGGTCCTTAACTTTCTTGTACTGGAGACCCCAGAGCTGGATGCAGTACTCCAGGTGGGGTGTCCCCAGAGCAGAGCAGAGGGGTGGAATCATCTCCCTTGACCTGCTGAACCACACTGCTTTTGATGCAGCACAGGATACAGTAGGATTTCTGGGCTGTGAGCACATGTTGCCATCTCATACCTCATTTTTCATCTCCCAGTATCCCCAAGGCTCTCTTCACAGGGCTGCTCTCAGTCCATTCTCAATCCATGTATGTGTGTACACACATAGGGTACCTCAGGAAAAGCAGGAAAAGGTGTTGCCATCTCTTCTTTTGGTCCTTCCCTCCACTCTATTTATTAACTGTTCTATGGAAGGGCTATCTGAAACCAGAAGTCTTTACACCTGGCTGAATGCCATGACCACAAAGCCACACGATTATTTTCTTGTCATTAAATACTGGCTTTGTCTTACTGGATGTCTTGTCGTAAGAAGCTTGCTGAGCAAGCATCTACCTTTGCACTTGGATATCGTGTGGTAACAAGAAATTTCCGTCACCTAAGAAATGACATTTAATATTATGAGGATATAGTTAATATTAATATCTCTATGTCAGTCTGTTCAGTCTGCCTTTTGAAGTTCTGTTCAGTCCCAAACACAAATGTTCCCCTTCTACCATACCTAGTGTCAATTCACAGGGCTGAGTTTGGAATCTTACAACAGTCAGGGAAATGACTTTTCTGAAGTTTCTAAAACAAAGACAAAAGGCAGAAGCAAAGTTCAGCGTACAGGGAGCTGCAGTGGAAGTGTCTCACTGCCAGCCACTTTCTCTGGGGGAGGTCAAGCATCACTGACAGTGCTGGGATCTACCCAGAGCTGGGAACATAAATATCAGTTCCAGGGAGGTTTATAGTGGGATGCTATCAGTCTCCAAGTGGGCACATTTTTCCTGGAGGCAAGAGGATCCTGTGCCTGTAGGTGCCTACAAGTGTGATCTCAGGCATTTCTGAATATGCATAACAACTTAAATTTTCTTTATTATTATTAGAGGAGCCAGTGTTAACTCCTGCTGGTCATAAGCAGACCTCCCAGGACTGTCTTAATCCCTTCCCTCCTCCCACCCTATACAAGCTGTAATGCTCCTGGGCTACTTTTAGCCAATTGTTGTAGTGTATTAAAGCAAATTGGTTCAGGAAACAACCATTAACTGATCTGTTTTGCTTAAAATTCAGAAGGCTTATTTCCACTATCATTGGAGTCAGCAGCAGTATGAAAATTTCAAGGAAGGGCAGGGCCTTGATCAAGTTGTATGTGCTTTGCTTCAGTTCTTTAGCCAAATTAAAAAAAAAATATTAAAAATTGTTTAAGAATTAGCTGAAATGGAAAAGATTTTAGGGAAATCGCTTCCAATGGAACAAAGCATCCTGCTCCAACCCAAAGACAAAGTGCTGCTGTAGAAAATGCTTGTGCTGAAAGCAAAGGCAGTATCAAATTAGACTGACAAAATGGGATGAGGAAAGGATGGCACAGGTACTTTTACCTAAAAGCCTTCAAAAGACTGGTCTGACTGCAGACCTGTAGGATACTCCAGAGGGACTTAGAAGGGTTTTCCACGCTTTCTTTTGATGCTGCTTTAATTTGTCATTACAAACTGGTCCCAGGCACAGAGAACAGAGCCCGGGCATCCTGTATCCTGAATTAATTTACTGAGTTATTTACTTGCTCTGTCTCTTGTTGAATATTAAGTATTCAGTGAAAAAAGTGGAACAGCTTTAACAGGAGAAATTGCATATGTCCCATCTCCATGTTGCTTAGTGGGAGTTCAGCCTTGCTGTTGCTTGGACCAGGGTGGATCTAAACGTAGCTCTCTTGTCTTCCTGATGACCATCTACTCAGCACGCGACATGCACAGCAAGACCAGACTCACTCAGTTAGTTCTGTGGGAGACACTCAATGTTTGCACCCTATTTAAACCTGCAGTGAACCAGGGAGAAAAAGTGTGATAACCCAGGCTCAAATCCCTGCTTGCAACCAATCAAGTTATCAAGTGGATTTGAGCCTGGTTCTCATTCATACTGTGTGCTAAAAGTAGGGCTAGTGGTAATAGATTGCTATCAATAGTCTTGTAAATGTAGACCTGATTTTTTTATTATTTTTTTTTTACATGAAATAATTTAATGAGTTTATAAATAATTCTGTGAAGGCCAACATTGAATTTTTCAGTGCAGCCAAATACTATTACCCTAAAATTTTCAGCGTCTTGTCTCAAGAATTCAACCTAGGCTGGCTAGGATTTCACAGATCAGTTGCTGAGTTTCCATGCAGAAGCAGCATGAATAGCCATAAACCCTTGTGCAGTGTGATCCAATCACAATGTTTCTGTCAATAAGATGCAGAAAGCAAGCCTGGATTTTTATTCTTGAGGCAAAAAGTGTGCTTCTTAAGGCTCTTCACTAGCCTCCAGATCCAAACCAAGCAATAGTTCAAAGGTTCTGTCCAGCAGTGTGACCTGAAGCTGTGGTCTCACAGGCAAGCCATAAAACTGATCAGGAATTTCAGCCACTGATGCAAGGATTTTGCAATATAATGGGGAAATCGTTAACTAAATCTAATATTGTATTCATTCCAGTACTAGCAGTAGGGTTTTGCTACATTTAAGCTGGAGTTGAAGTGATGACACTGTATTTTAGGATGGCCACACATGCTGCTTTTTAGTACCCACTAGTCATTAAATTGTATTTTAGAGAGAGTTGTCTTTCATTCCTGTCTTTAAATATCGTACTGTAGTTATTTCAGTTTTAAGGGTCAATAGATGAGTGTCAGCCCTCAAAATCATTCACAGGTCACTGTGTATTCATCACACTTTTAGTTGAAAAATACATCACTGAAAATACTGCAAATGTACCTAGAGACCACTTACCATGACCGTGAAAGTCACCAGTGATCACTGGAGCAGAAATTAGGAAGGACCAACAGCAAGGCCAACACAGATAACATATTTTAGGAGGGAGTTTGAAACATCTTTTGCCTGTTTCAAAGTGATGCACTAGCATAGATCCCTTTTATAGTCAAGTAACCATGCTATTTTAAAACACTGTGACATCTGAGATTCGAATGCAGTTCAGAATGTGATGGCAAAGACAGTAAATGAGTCTTTGACACTGTCATTAACAAGATTTTAGAGGAAGGCTATACAGGTCATGAAATTCATCTCAGGAGTTTTAAGATTCACGTTATGTTTCTGTTTGGGGAGCAGGTGAAACTGGAAAGTTGCATTGGTAATCTGATCATCTAAACGCTGCTCATTTTGCTAGTAAATACTGACTTCCCCCTCCACCAGTAACCCAGTTGGAAAAAGACAATTTAAAAGTAAAAATTAAATTGTGGGTTTTCAGCTGAAGATACCACTAATACAGGGATGTGATGTGCTCTTTCATGCATCCATTTTGATCTTATTAAGATTATTCAAGTACTTTAAAGGTGCAAACATTTAGGAAGACTGTGTAGAAAATGTACAAGCTGGGATTTTTTTCTTAATCATAAAGTAAGGCCTATCTCCAACTGAAACACTGTATTTTTTCTTACGAGAACTACTGAGAATACTTCATCTGTGAAAATGTGAAAAAAAATCTGCTAGATGGAATCATTAACTAAATGCCTAGAGCATAATCCCATCCTCTAAAAATTGAGGTACTTGAGTGTTTAAGGTTGTTCCTCTCCAAGACATCTTAGGTTGTGGAAGGTGCTGGGACTGCTCTGTCCAGGGGATGGGGAAGCTCCTCTGTGCAGCCATGGGTGAGTAGAGTGTTAGCAATGTCGACGCATGGGGGTGTCTGCTGGCCGACACTGTGCGGTCCTTTTCTAGACATGGTCACCCCTAGTGTAGGCAAGCTGCTCCAACCTTTCTCTACCGAGTTTCTTGACAGGGTATTTTCTAGCCAGCTGTGAACCAGTTTGACATCACCCACTTGTATTTTGGTATTTTAAGAAGTCTGTGTCTATACGCTATGTAAGGTTTTAACTTGAAAATGTGAGAATCATGAAAATTTACATCAAAATAAATTCAGGTAGCCCATACTGGCTTCAGAAATAAGGAAAATAAAATATACACCTGAACTTTTCTCAAGCCATCAGCCATCGGGCTGGTAAGCTCACTTGACCAAGGTATCCTCTATGGGCTTAAAGAGGAAACATTTAAAATGGTCAAAATATAAACAAAGAACACTTTATGCAGTAAATGCAAAGTAGAATAAATTTTTTTAAAATAATAGTAGAGAAGTACCAGATTGAACAAGCAGTAAATTATTTATTCCCTTTGGACAACTAAACTACTCTGAAAGAGAAAAGCTTTTATAAGAATTGATTGTGTACTAGCACATTATGACTGGAGCAATACCACACCATACTAGTTCTTCAGAGTTTTTATTTCTGTAATATTTTTATGTAATAGCCAAAACAATAAATAAAAAACAGAAAATTCTTTGTACTCTTTGTGTGGTGGGATAATGCAGCACCCTTGTCAGGCAAGAAACTATGCAGTCTGTCATTTATTCTTATTATTGGCTAATATAGTATCTGATGTGGGGATGTTAGTTCATGAGAAATCTAGGCAGGAAATAACACGAAAGGCTGTTAATCCCCATTAAGAAGAATAACAGTGTCATGAGAAATAGGAGGACGTTGTTCCATTATGGGTGTTAAATGATAGGGAATGTGCCATCCCAAGAAGCTCTGGCTAACGTCCTTTCTATCTGCAGGTTTTCGTGAAAGTGCATTTATGATCCTCTGCACAACGTTTGTCATCATGAACATAACCTTTCGAAGGTTTCCCTAGTCAGCTCCTCTCTCTCCCCCTTTCTAACACCTGGCTTAGGCCACGATGCATCTGGTCCTTACCACTGCAGGGGGATGAGGACAGGAGAGATCTGTTTGCACACAGCCAGTGCAAACACCGGGAGGATTACAGCCTCGGGCTGTGGAGAGAGAACCAGGTCTGCACAGAGGAGCAAGCTGTGACCTTCTGCTTGGTTTTGTCACAGTCTCCTATTGCTGAGGAAGAGCACCTGTATTCAAGATCGGTAGTTTAAATATCACAGTTTGATCATTAATTGCTGTGTGAGTGCTAATCCTAAATCAAAATCTATAAAATGACAGCCATAAATTTTGGGGTACAGATTCCACTGCTAACCTCTCAGTGATATCGTGGCCAATTAAAATTGTTAAGGTGTGCTCATTATGCTATGTGGAGTCTGAAGTTCAGATCTATCTCCAATACGTAAGTTGCAAATGCTACTACCCCAAATACTATATCTGGATAAGAGACTGAAAATGTCTGTAACCTCAGTATAATTAAGGAAAGTAGTTAGAACAGGACACTTGAAAGCATAGCAAAATACCACAATGAGCATTTTTCCAGAAAGTACTGTTTCAAGCAATAAATTTTTTAAAGCATTTATAGAAAATGACCTTTCATTTTTTAAACATCAATCAAATTTGTATTTTCATTCTATCTCATTTTTAGATTCATTTTGCAATCTAATGTATCTAGAAAGTTGTTTTCTAGATGGATTTTGATTGTTGTATATTACTATGGTCAGATTAGTTTCAAACAGTTTAAAACTTCAGCCTGTTATAAACTTTTGCTTCATTGGATGGTACCTGAAAAAAAATACAGACTCCAAATTGTTAGAACAAAAAAGTTACTTATTGTATGTTTAACAGGATCATTAAGCACAACTATAAATCAGAAGACCTGCTGAAACAACCAATAGTGTATTTTGGTGTGTGGCAAGCCAGGGGTGTGACTTTTTGCTAATTATTTGTACTAATCCAAATTATGAAGTGACATTTATGAACTGTATTTGGCGTAATACATAAAACTTTAGCTAAATGTAGAACTATTGATCTGCACTTCTGCAGGCAAATACTTTTCCACAGGTCACAGTGGTTCCCACCCTGAGTGTTTAATAACACCAGGTTGTTAGGTTGTTAAGTTAATAAATGGCAAGTTAAGTTTTATAGACTAATCACTTCCACTAATCAAAGTTTACTCCTGTATATTAAGAAGAACACCACATTTTTTTATGCATTGCACTTTACATTTCTAATAACTGTCGCTTTATAACATGGCTTTTCAAGTTAGTAGCAATATATTACATCTAGATAGCAGAAGGCTGGGAGAGGCCCATGTGTCTGGGAATAGGAGCCAAAAATCCTACTGAAGCTAGCCAGCTGGAAATCCTACAAACAGGGCTGTAATTTTGGGCTGTTCTCCCCGAGGCTTGTGCCTCTGACTCTGGGCTGCAGATAGGTGCACCTAGCTCCTCTGAATTCACTTGCCCAAGCAGCTATGGATCCTGGAAAGCTCCTTCTCCAAGGCTAAGCTGCCTGAGGTGTTCCCTGTTAACATCTTTCCCTTTCACTCACCTCCTCTCCAGCAGCAGCTCAATGGTGAGGATACAAACCTGGAGAAGGGAAAGCCCATTTTCCAGTTCCTCCTTGGTCTGGCAGGTTTTCAGGTCCATGCTGTCTGTCTGCTAGATGCTTGCAGCATCTGCCAGCGCTCCTTCCCTGAGGGCAAATGGCTCTGAATCTGTCCCCACTCTTTTTTCTCTTTACAAGTGACTCTTCAGACTGCTGGCACCATGTTCCCTAACCCTAGCAGAGTTTCTTCACCATGGAGGCACTTAGCTATAAGGAAGCACCTATACTCATGAAAGTCATGCGTTTTGTGGTACCAGCCCTGCAGATTTGGTACAAGGAGGCTCCTCATGGTGAGACTGGCAGGCAGGGAATAGCGGGCTGGGAAGCTCGTTGCAGGGCTTTGTCTTGGGCTCTGGGGTATGCCAGGTCTCCAAGAGCCTGAAGCAGAAGGTGCCCGAGCCACTCAGTGCAATTGTAGTGCCCACACTGGGTGATACCAAAATCCCATTATAGACTAAGCCAGCATTTTCCCAACTGGGTGACATCCCTTTTCCCCAAGAAAAGTGGCATGGAAATGCTTGTGATGTTGATGGGGTGAGGGGGGGAGCACAGCAGCCCAATTTTGTTCACTTTGGGGTGAAAATGCTGCAATGTGTGCAGGGACTGGGCAGGGACCCCAGGCTCCCACATAGCGGGGAGACCAAGGTGCCTGTGCCTGCATGGACCAGGGCTAAGTGACAGGCTGCACTTAATGGGTTGTTGACAGTTTGGGTTCTCTCTGGTTTCAATATGGGGACCTTCTTGGATCATTTAGTTGTATCAGCTATATTTGTATATTCTAATTTGTCCAGTTATTGCACTTTGTTTTGGTCTATTACACTTTGTTAAGTTATGCATTTATATGTTTTCTTGTCCTACTGCTAATAGGCTTAATGGTATGCTCAGAAAATCATCTTATAATTGGATTTAAACTTAGAAATATTTTTTCTGCTTTGTGCACTTCACAGTAATGAGTCTGTTTGTATCTAACATAGTCCAATAAAGGTAAGAAAGAAAATAAAATCCAGCCACTTGAAACTTGTTACTTTACAAGGATAAAAAAAACCCAACCCAAACTGTTGCAATTTCATTTACCTGAGTAAAATAAAGGCACAATTAGTGCCCCAAACATCTGACATAAAGGCTATAAAATCATCTTTATCAAGGGCACATGAAGGAGGCTGAAATTTTGCATTTGATCTGAACCTCAACAGATCTTTCAGAAATGGCTGGTTTGTAATATAAAATTAATTAGCCGTGATACAAGGGAGAAACAAGAATGACTGGTAACAGCTACAAAGAGTTAGGATTATGCCATGCAGCCCCTGATGTAATTATTCAGGCATTTAATCTAGGTAAGAGGGAGCATATTCAGGGAGAAGTAGGCAGGGCAGCAGTTACAAAGCACAGGACAGGCAGGGAAGAAGGTGCTTGCACCAGAGATGGTGTGGCTCTCCCTGAGGCTGATGGCAGGATGGGTCATGCATCTGGCAGATGAAGACCTGCTCCTCTTGGTGAAGAACTCACTGTTCTTTACCAAACACTGATTCACTTCTGGGTTTCATTGTACATTGTGTGACGTACTCCAGGTAGACTCGGATGTCCAAATTGAAAATTCCATTGACAGGGAATGGGCAAATGCCTATGATATAGGAGGCCTACACCAAGCCCCTGAATCCTAGTTAGCAAATCAAAAGTCCCATTAAAATCCACATCTGTCCCATGTGCTTGGATCACTGTTGACTGTCTGAGGCTGAGTGTCCTCCATACAGGTGTCCCATTCAAGACCCCTTGGAGATAAAATGTGCCTCAGCATGCCAGACCATATTTACATGGGCACAGGTGATACATGAAGGAAAGCTGGCAAATAGCATCCCATGTTGAAGTCCCAGAGCATTGCGTCCAGGCTCTGAGCCCTACTCAGTCTGGGTGGGGTTTGCTTCTGCAAACACCAATGGGCAATATGCCACCCGGGTCCACTGGTCCTATGTGGTTCAGAAGGAATTATCATACTTTAGAAGTGTTTGAAGGGGAGCCAGGGCGGGGGGCGCAGGAAATTTGTGGCCATGGACATGTTTGTGCTGTTTAATTTGTTTGGCAATATTGGTGGTGACAGTCTATCTGAAGTGCACATCTCGTGATGGTAGAGCCTTTTATGTCCATAATGCATGACTATTATATTGTACTAACCGGCAGGACAAGGAAATAACAAATGAGAAGATAAGAGATTAGTATAGTCTTTAAAAGATGTCTATTATTATTCAAAACTGTATAACTGTCATTGCTGAAGACAAACTGTATTGTAAAAATACAGTATAATATTATCTGAATTAGGGAATCATGGCTTCCAGAGGCATAAATACCATCATTTTGGCATTTCAGCTACAGTGTCAGTACATAGTTCTGCTTCTTCCATAGAATGTGGAAAATCTAAATCATAATTTCCTGACAACTTCTGATTCAGCAGTTTTTGCAATAAGTGAAAGTTAGACCTACCTGAAACCCTTTTTAGGGGGAATTTGAAAGGTGAAGTAAGAAAGCCAAAAGAGAACAGGGAAGAGAAAAGAAGAGGAAAAGGCAGCAAAAGACACCAGAGATCTTAGAGAGATGAAGGAGAAAGAGCATGTCAGACAGAATAAGAAGGAAACCTGATTTTCAAATGTACAAATCAATCCAGGTTGATTAGGTCAATCTGTCAAATTGTTACACAGGTAGGGAAAAGACCAAATTAAGACAGAAACAGATTAATTGCACATTAGATTGATGATGGTGGAGTAAAATAATTTTTCTTTCTTCTTATCCACTATCTTTGTGTAGGACTTCTATTAATAACATCACTATTTTAGTGATGTTGGTCAATTGATACTCAATTTGAAAGTTCCTAAATATTATTTGAGATAAAAATTAAGTCAAAACATCTCAGACTTACAGTGTTATGTTGGGACACTAGGTGTTAAGACCTCAATATCTCCAAGCTCTGCCATTTGTTATTTGTGATGTTTGTAAGAGTGGTGGTGAATGGAGTGACATCCAGCTGGCGACTGGTCACCAGTGGTGTTCCCCAGGGCTCAGTACTGGGGGCAGTTTAATCCTGTTTAATACCTTTATCAATGATCTGGACAAGGGGATCAAGGGCACCCTCAGTAAGCTGGCAGGTGACACCAAGCTGGGCGGGAGTGTTGATCTGCTGGAGGGCAGGCAGGCTCTGCAGAGGGATCTGGACAGGCTGGATCGATGGGTCGAGGCCAACGGTGTGAGGTTCAACATGGCCAAGTGCCGGGTCCTGCCCTTGGGTCACAGCAGCCCCACGCAGCGCTACAGGCTTGGGGAAGGGGGGCTGGGAAGTGCCTGGTGGGAAAGGGCCTGGGGGTGCTGGTCAGCAGCCGGCTGGACATGAGCCAGCAGTGTGCCCAGGTGGCCAACAAGGCCAGCAGCGTCCTGGCTTGTATCTGAAACGGTGTGGCCAGCAGGGCTAGGGGAGTGATCGTCCCCCTGTACTCAGAACTAGTGCAGCCCCATCTCAAATCCTGTCTCTAGTTTTGGGCCCCTCACTGCAAGAGGGACGTGGAGGTGCTGGACCGTGTCCAGAGAAGGGCAACGGAGCTGGTGAAGGGTCTGGAGCACATGTCCTGCAAGGAGCAGCTGAGGGAACTGGGGTGTTTAGCCTGGAGCAAAGGAGGCTCAGGGGGACCTTATCGCTCCCTACAGCTGCCTGAGAGGAGGCTGTGGGCAGGTGGGGGTCGGTCTCTTCTCCCACAGAACAAGGGACAGGACAAGAGGAAACAGCCTCAGGTTGTTCCAGGGGAGGTTTAGATCGGATATTAGGAAAAATGTCTTCACTGAAAGAGTTGCCAAACATTGGAAGAGGCTGCCCAGGGAAGTGGTTGAGTCACCATCCCCGGCGGTATTCAAAAGACATGTAGATGTGGCGCTCAGGGACATGGCTTAGCGGTGGACATGGCTTAGCGGTGGACTTGGCAGTGCCAGGTTTATGGTTGGACTCCATGATCTTAAAGATCTTCTCAACCCTAAATGATTGTATGATTCTATGAATACCAGACCAAATAAAATCTGAGGCCAGAAATATGGTTAAGTTATGATTATTATCCAGTTAACTGAAATTGACTTGCACATAGTTGGAAAGGGTGTTCAGCTGACCCGATTAATGGGTAGTTCATGAACTGTCACTCTTCCTGTTCATGGAGAACAGAGTGTGCTTTGAACAGCTGAAATGCCAGAGCAAAATACTACCATTTCAGTGGCATCTACTCAACTGATGTAACAAACTTGGAACACTCAGATTCATTAATAAAATTCATTTCCGGCCTTCTCTGCCCATCTTCTAAACAGGGCAGAACACACAGAGGAGCCTCAGCTAGAGGAGAGGCAGAGTTTCTCAGCTCCGCAGCAACACATGTTATTAGGTTGCACATCGGAGCCTGCAGACAGGGGCAGGCAGAAGGCTGCAGGTGTGCAAGTGGCACCTAAAGACCCAGTGCCAGGTCAGGAACCTTCATGGCTGGCGAAGGGGACAGCTTGTGGCTTGCAAAGAGTTTGACCACACATGCACCAGAAAAGACAGATGAATAGACTGTGACACTCAGGACACCTTTTGAGCCTTGTTTTACATGGAGATGCTTTTCATTTGTCGACCAAAGCAAACTTCTGCTCAGGCTTCTGTAGCCTCTTCCCTCTGCAGGCACAGCCAAGTCACTAATGATCCCAGTAAACTTCCCTTTTCCCTCAAAGTCACCACCACTCTTACAAATGAATACACTTAAAACAGGTGGTTTGATACTGTTTTATGTACTTGCAGCCAATTTTTTTGAACTACAGTTTTTCACAATATTTATTTAGTATGTGACTGCCTTGCAAAGTCATACAGATTTGGTGGGGTTTAGAATAACGGTAAGTCGGTAAGTCGGCTTGTCCTACGTGGTGCTGAGGACTGATTTTCTTCACTTTTTGAAGTTACTGCCCAAATCTTTCCACACAAAGAGCCAACTCATTCCCCCTTTTCCACCGTGGTTCATAAAGACAGGATTCATCTGATCAGGTGTGTATTTTCAATGTTGACATCTGAGCTAATTGTCTGGGCTCTCCTCACTGTCACAGGAGAGAAACAGGGACTCATCGGTCTCAGTTCACTTAAGGCAGACAGCTCAAACAGGCCAGATGAGTGACACGTTCTCCGTGCATGTTTCTCGCTGGTGACTCTCATGTGTATCAAGATGATGTGACTGTGGGTGCTTCATAAGTGAGTCTTTACCACCTGCAAGTGACATTCTGCAGGAGGAAGATAATACCTCTTTAACGCGGGGTGTGTGTGTGTGTGAATCTCAGGTAGAAGGGGCAGCAGCCCTTACTGAACAAAACAGGCTTTTGATGATTAATTTCCTGCTGTATTTCTTACATCCACCTTGGCTGCCGAAGAAGCATGCATTTCAGAATCATTTTTACGTGCTGGGATTCTGTTGGACTGTTTGGGGTTTGAGGAGGGAGCTGATCAGCTTTTCTTCTTCTTACCTTGAAATACTTAACCGTGGTTTGTTCAGCCAGTTTGTTGTGCATCTTGCCCAAATGTTCATGTGCAAAGCACAGTAATCCTTGAAGTCATGGCATTGAATTTCATTGCTGTTTAAAGACCCTTTAGCAGATTCCTAGAATCAGCTTGGGACCAAGAGGGAATAGTGCTCTGAATATTCACGTTTTAACACAAGTTGTCATTCAGTGGAGTAACATCTGCTGCTTCCTTAATGTGCTGTTTTTTCCAGAAAACTGCATCAGTAACAGTTAAGTTTTATCTGGAATTTGTGCTGATACCGTGATTCTTTTGAAGGGAAGGGGAGATTATATCTGAATGGCCAGGAGCAATGAAGAGCTCTTCAGTTTCTGGAGGTATTATGAAAAAGTAAAGCAGCCTTTACATTGCTGCTAACTAAAAGAAAACCAGCAGCACCAGCTATATCAAAGAAAGAAAGAGCCAAAATAAACCCTACCTCTGGGTGGCCAGTTGAGTGGATCTAAGGACACATTTCATTCTTGCTAAATAGCTCAGATGCTTGCCATGGGGTTTGCGGTCTGAGTATACAAGAGCAAAATTCTGCCTTGTGCTGCTCTGCTGGTAAACCAGGGCGAGATCCTTGATGACCTACTTTTTATTATTTGGTCAAACAGTATGTATTATCCAGCAGGCTTCCCAATTAATTAATTTTCTACTACTTGGGATATAAGGAACCAAGCCAATAATATAGATGGTGCTCATGATGGCAACATAGCCAGACAATGCTAAAAGGGAAGATTTGGGGATTTTTGTTTTTTAACTGATGCAGCTACGTTGTTCATTAGAAGTGCATTTAGATTAACTTAACCATATGTTCATTTTGCTTTTCATAATACTTTAATCATGGCAGAAATGAAACCTCCCAAAGAACAGTTCCCTTACGCTTCCAAACATGATGTTAACCAGGCCTGCTTTAATATTCTTTCACCACATAAAGCAAATATATAGAGCAAACTCATTTATCAAATAAAAAGGATACAAACACTGAAATACAATTACTTTTCTGATGGCAGTTGAATAGGTGCTATATTTTAACGTACGATAAAGTACCAATTTTTTCTTAACGTATGATAAAATACCAGATTCATTATGATTATTGCTCACCATTACAGTAAAGATAACCTTTTTTAGGATCTGATCCTTCAAGCATTTGTAAACCTGCCTAACTTTACAGATGACTTCAAAGCAACTGATCCCAAGGGCATTTTTTTTAGGGCTGAGACCTTAGTGCCTGGACTCTTAAATAATACAACACTTAAACTATAAGAAAGTGGATGAGTTAATTATTTAGTTTGTTTATTGCAGTCTTTAACACAGTTGCCAGCAATTAGAACAGATAAGTAAGAAGAGTCACAACCTGTAGAGATTTTAAAATACAGAGCAAAACAGAAAGCATCATGTCACCATTTGCATAGATTCCTAGAAGTAACAGAGGAACTCATCTTGCAAATCAGAAATTGTGAATGAATTCAGCAGATTTGTCAAACAACATGATTTAAAAATAACTGATGGGTATAGCATATGTCAAAACAACCCAGGCGAGTCGGTTTCACTGCCCCTGCTCCTTCTTCCGTGGGAGTCAGCAGAGACTTGCTAGCTGCCTTGCTGGGGAGGGAGGTTTGCCTCTCCTTGCTAGGAGTGGGCAAGCTCCGCGGAGCCTGCCTGTGCCCTTACCCCACCCTGCGGTCCCTCTGCCACCATCCCAGGGCACATCTGCAGAGCTCTGCCCAGCAGGGGCTCTTTTCTCCCTCCGTAACAGAATTTCCATCCTCTTTTGAGTCAGTTGCCTTTCCTGTCCTTTACGCTTTTGCTCAGAAACATGCTGCTTCTTCAAAGCTTTGCAACAACAAGCATTTGACAATCTGTTGGTGTTAAGCCAGGTTTATATCAAAGCACAGCAGTGAAGTCGTATCTCATATAGCGGCTGTAGGACTGATTTTTCCTTTCAGAGGTGTGGCTGATTTGCCGTCTTTCCCAAACATACGTATGATGTTCACAGAACAGCATTACAGAAAGGGAAGAATTTACTGTTGTCCAGTTCATAAGCCAAATCAGCATCCCAGGCCATAGGAAGCATGCACTGTGTCATATATGAACCAGTTGGCAGTAAAAAATTTGGGGAAATAAATAAATTTATACCAGAAATATATTTATACTGTATATATATATATACCCTGATACCTGAAAAATGTTTGTATATCATACATGAATATTGTTGCTGGAACATGGGAAATATTATAGCTGTATTGTTTGTTTCCAGTTACTGTTGGAAAATTAATGGTTTGCTGAAGCAAATAGATCACCACTTGGCAGCTGTTACTGGCAGGAGAGACAGTAAAACACACATATGCTGTGCACAATATTTCTGTCTCCTTTTCTTTCTTCTGACTGTAAATGAAATAAAGAACTGGTAGGTGTTTTCAACCAATGTTAAGTTGCTCTTTGTTAGTCTCTAAACAAGACGAATACATAAGGACTGGCTGTGGTTGGGTTTCTTTAGCACCCAGCCCTGGTTGATTCAGAAAGCTGGAGTTATATGTGTGGCCAGATTCACACATGAAGTTTTCTTGAAGCACGTTTCACGAACAGTCACGATGAGTGCCTGAGATGGACCCTAAAGCTGGTTGATCCTCATTATTGAAAAACAGAGTATCACCTTACCCTCCTAAGTTCTCCAGCTGAGTTCATGTGCGGGAGCCAGTGTGCAGCTGTGTCACTGCGGGAAAATTGCATGTGGCAGTCATCCAGTAGTCATCCCCCCTCCGCGAGGGGAGGTCACCTGCATGTGAGTGAAGTTTGTCGGTTGGTAGCCACAAGCAGTAGCTTCTTTCATTGGCTTTCATTAAGGTTCTTGTCGCTGTTAAAGCCTACACAGTAAGTGAGAGTTTACAGCCTCACTTTTCAAAGCCAGATTTAAAATAGAGTTTCCTGGTGAAACAACTCCCAGGATCTTCTCCTCTTAGGTCTCTGAAGAAAATGGTATATGTCCCATGGCTCTAGATAGTCACCTAAAGAAGTGGGTGCTTGCGTGGAGCCCTGATATCATCAGAAGAAACTTGAATGTCAACTCTCATTGCCCTGACCTGTCTGTGGCATGGCTACATAAGACCGTAGGATACATAAGGGATACCTCATTTTGACCTTAGCTGGCAGGGCTGGAGGCCATAAGGAGGATATCTTGCAAGACCACAGTACAGTAGTGCTTTTCAGGTATCAATTGAGATGTCAAATCAGTTTGTTTCATGGAGATTAAAAACCATGATCCTGAACTGTGTCAGTGTATTTCTTTCAATAGAAGTTTACATGCTAAACCAAAAGGAAACCTGCTTGTTTATTAAGTTCTGTCAGCTTTTGTTAGCTCTCCTTTTCTTCATACCCTTCAGTTTCTTTCCAGTAACCACCTAACACAATCCTTTTTTCTCGTCATCAGCTTTTATTTAGCTAGCTGTGCTTCTGTAGTCCTGCAGACTTTTAAAGCCTCTGTGACTCACCTCTTTCTTTCTTATGAAAGCACCTCTGCCTTTGGCTGTAGACTTCTGTGGCTGTTCACGGTGAAGTTTTCATAAAGTTGCCTCTCCTTGTTCCTTCCTCTCCTGGTCTCCCAGTGTCTCCTGTAGCTGCAGTACCTTAGATAAGAAGCTCTTCTCAAAACACTCACTCTCCAGGGAGAGAGGAGGGGCAGTGCCTTGCAAGTTTTAGGATGCTGCTTGAGGTGGAAGCAAGACCTTGATTGTTCTGAGCAACCCTGTGCTTTTCCACTGGCAAAAGTGTGGTAGTCACTTCAGCAGCTCTCCCCTGGGATTTTTTAGGAGCCTGCTAAGGAGTCATTAACCAGATTTTAAGAAAAAAAGACAAGAAGAGATTCATTCTAGTCTTGTCAATGCTGTCTTCATTCAAACTTACGCAGGCATTTCAAACTGCTTAAAATTTAAAGACATCTCTATGTCCCTGGTTTTTTGTTTGGTCATTTTCTTTAACTTGATGACTACAGAAAAGGCGGCTTTGCTTTTTGAACAGCTACATACTGATCTTTAGCTTTGGTGAATGTCTTTAGGATGTCTTTCGTATCACTGATGCGTTGCATAACATTAATTTCCGTTCGTTTGCAATGCTTCAAATTTGCATGTCCAAGTGTAGCCTAGGCTCCTTTTATAGTCAAAGGACCAAAAGAGGTACCTCCAAAGGGCGATTCATCCAGTCTTTCTGAGGCACAGACCTTAGAAGATGAGCTGCTTTCAGAGCGAGTCTGCTTCTTTCCGTTGACTGTGGGCAGAGCATTGAGTGACTAGCCATGAGCTAAGGTGTCTAGTTCCTAAAAACTTTAATTCAGATGGATAACACCCATCTATTACCTAGGTATCATATAAAGAAGGGTAATACACCTTCTCTGTTATTTTAACTTGATGTCATTGCATTTTTTCTGTTGATTTACATACACAGCTTTACAAGGTAGACTCATAGTTTCTCATAATGACAGCACTTTCATATGTCTTACACAAACCTCATATCTGTCTTAATATTCTCTTACCATCTTAAATTCACATCATAATCACATTGTGGCAGGCTCTGCATGACTTTTGCACTGTAATCTTTATAATATCATTGTGACTTCTTGAAGTAGCTATTATCCTTCTCACAATTAAAGCTACATAAAGTCACTTCAGAGCATCCTCATTACTTATCAACTGGAATACACCCGCTTTTGCCAAATGTTTTATTTTTTAAATAGCAGAACGCATCAGTTCAACTCTGATTCAGTTTCATTGCAAACACAAAAATAAAGGCTTTTCTCCCTTTTCCCATCCTGTATTTCCTATCTTGCAGAATATTCTACTTTACATACGGTAACGCTCATCCTAATTCACTGAGCCACATTCAGAATTGTAAATTCTGCATTGTGCATCAGTGGTGAAAAGACACATTTTGTCCTCATTGTTAGTACTCAAAGCAGCATAAATATAATCTTGATTTTGCAGCTCAGTGCTGGCAGACTAGGTATTTTCACATTGTTCTCAAAATCTTCATATGGATAGTATTTCTTTCATGATAACATTTATTTATCAGAGTTTATGCTGCTTTGACTTTTTATAAAATAACAGCAAAGATAAATGGATCGATTGACCCCAAGAGCAGTTTATTTATCCCTTTAGTCACACTTCAGTGGCAAAATCAATACTCTTCTGAAATATCTGATATTATAGTGGTTCCAGTAAATACTGACATTCCTGAGCTGTGTGAAGGGGGAACCAAAATTTATTATCAACTTAGATTTTTAGTACCTTTATTGATCTTTCTGGGGATGCTTGAATTTTTATTTATCTGTAGCTAAGTAAGTGACCTTTGTTTCAAAAAACCTCACCACAAGCACCAAAAGCAAACCCAAAAAGCCTTAAATTTAAAAACTCTGTAAAAAGTAAAAGGGGAAAACCCACACATCTAACACTGTTAGTGACAAGGATCTTGGCAGAAAAGTGTGTCTGGTTTTAAATGATGCATATCACACCACTGTGTGTTCTTTTTCATACTATATCTGCACTTGAAACAGCATAACATGCAAATTTTTTTATACTAATATTGTTGGCATCCACTTTGTGTGACAGCGAAGATGTTTCTCAGTCTTGCATTGCTAGCAATTATTTTGATACAAGGATGGAAGAGATGAGTGACCTGAAAGAAAATAAAAAGTACACAACAGGTTACGATACTTCACCCAATAAACAGATCTAACTCTTGCAAGTATTAACAGGAATTATGCACATGTATAGAAGAAAGTTTTCTCTCTCTTATCCCTGGAAGCTTTGAACATGTAAAAACTGGATGAGAAAGATGAGATTCAAGGGGGTTCCTGAGGGCAACATGGAGTTTCCAGTTTGGGGATCTCACCGAAACAGTGTTTGGACACAGTGTAGCAGAGAACAACTTATTTTTACAGTTAAGCTGAAGTGAGAGGAGTGGAGTCCACTATACCAAAATTTGGGAGACAGGTAGTCCTAAACCAGTCTAGTGTTTGGGGCACAGGTGGTCAAGAAAGCCTTGGTTCAGCAGGCACCAAGAAGTGTAGGTTCATCCCAGACGGACACAGCGGGACAGGAGGGGCCATGAGGAGTCTATTCTAGCCTGGCCATACCATGCTCATGTGCTCTGAGTTGTAGGGTAGTTGTCCCAGGATTTGGAAAAGATGGAATAACTACATGTTTGAGAAGATTTTATGTGAATCTGCTATTCCTTCTGAGCAGATGGACAAGGATGAAGGGGAAAGGTGGAATGAAGGGGATAAGTGGAAAACTCAAAATATAAATCAGCTTTCCTACTGTTTTGTAGCCTGACTACTTGGTGACCACCACCCATATTACTCACCTGTGCATAAAAAATGGAATGTGAATTTCAAATGCATATACAAGGGGTACCTGCTTCTGCATGTTCATGTAAAACAGCGATGCTCCTTAGGGAAGTTATCTTTGAAGAAGAATGACCTTTCCAGTAGCAGAATATTTGAGACCTGAAAACAATTTGTAGAAACTGGCAAAAAACCCAAGCCGTATTTTGATGTTTAAAAAGTTACTATTTCTTGCCAGTTCCTTTTCTACCTGGGATAAATGTGCTCATTTCTGAAGTACCTTAATGTCATTTAAGCCACCACTAGATTTAAATCTTTAACACTCTTCACCAAACTTCAACAAAAAAAATAAGTGATAGTGAGTGCTCTAACTTGGTTGCCATGCCTTCAGCTGTCACTTTGTTCAATCCTTATCTCAAACAGGTTTGCTCTGGCTTCCGTTGGCATCGCTCATACAGAAACACAATCTGCCATCAGCAAGAACTAATGATATATGTTTGTGGTTCCTTGACGGAAGTGTACTTCTCTCCTACATGTCTTTTCAGAAAGAAAAAAACCCAAACCAAACCAAACCAAAACACAAAGAGGCTCAGTGGCCCTGTATGTATTTAGGACGTAGACCAAAAGGTGTGAAAAGCCAGCACAAGCTCTTGCCATTTGTTGGTAGATACCTCAAAGAGTCTTCAGTAAAGCGTATGTCTTCTGTGAATAAAATTCTCTGCAAGGGCTTTTTCACTCTTTCCTGTCTCCTGGTGCTGAAGTGTTCAACAAGCCCATCTAATATTTAGAAAAGCAAAACAAAACATTTTATAAGTTTTTTTTTCTTATCTCTTTCTAGCTGCATCCCTTGATAATCATCAAATCATCCAGAGAGAATTATTTGACTGTACATTTCCTCCTTCTTAAGACCTGCCAAAAAGTAAATTTTCTCCAGAGAAAACGAATTCCATAACTACATTACATCTATGTAAACCAGAAAATCACTTTCCTTCAAAAGATAGTATAAGTAAAATACATTTTTGGAATTTGTATGATAGTCAGAAGAGTTTTAAGCAGAAGTTCTGATCCAGATGAAAATTAGAATGCACCGGTGGTTTTAAAGTTAGTCATTGCATAAACTTTGTGAAGATCACAGGTTAATCATGATATTAACTTCTTTGTGTAATCAGGGACATATAATAATAAAAACAAAGAAAAATAAACCACAAATCTATTTAAACATATATAGCTAGAAGATAATTGCCTTGCAGAAGAAAGATCTGGGAGCAGATCACTTTCCAGAAGTTTCAAAAGCATCGAGATAGTCATTGTAATGTTGTGCAGCTATAATCAGGACAGTGTACATGAGGCTCACCTACAAGTATTTTCATGCTGAATCTAATATGAGAAAAATTTTGCCAGAGGACAGAAGAGTGAAAATAGACTAAGAAACATTCAGAACGCCTGCTAGATGATGGAGCTTTACTCTCCAAATGTTGCAATATTCTTTTTCCCAGAGGCCTTTCCTGGTGTTCTGCTCCTCCAAAGCACTGTCTTATCTACCTGTCTTGTATCTCTAATAATAATATCCCTAATGTCATACATATAGTTATAAATGTGCTGAAAATCAAGTATATTTTGAAATTTTTAAATAAAGTACTGCCAGAAAGTACTACATACATTGCAGATCTGGAATAAATTTTCTAACAGGAATGTTCCTCAGACTTTTTCTTCTACTTAAGTCCTGTTTCTCAGAGTTCATGACTGAGTATTGACTGCTTACTACTCCAAGACCAAAAAAGATAAAAAAATCTTTTTACCAATAGATTGTTCAAAATTGGCTGAAGTTTTGAAACATGGGGCTATTTATAAATGAACATATTTCACCCCTTTCAGATAAAATCAGCATGTCTGACCAAGCAGAACCACATTGTAATTAGTAACTGTAAGGCTACCCAATTTTACCTTGAAATAGCCCTGGACAGAACACTGTTTTGATGCTGTCTGCTTGAAGAGTGTTCCCTCTGCAGTTCGGCATGTCAGGGGCTGAAAGGCTGTACTGAACCAAGTTGTTGCATGTGCATCCTCTGTTAAATATATGAAATATAAGGATGTTAACAGACATACAGGGAGGGAGGCTTAGAAGTCCCTGTATGCTTTTCTTTTCTACTCTGTTCCCTCTATGGCAAGTGCCAGCGTATGTGTTTGAAGCGCCAGCAAGGCTTCTTGCCATATGCCAGCCCATTTCAGTAATTTTCCCTGTATGTGTTTGCATGTGTATTCATATGCATATATGCATACACGTGCAAATGACATAAGGTCAGTGTTGAGTGCCAGATGCTGAAAGCAGTCAGCGTGGAGGAGGGGGAGAATCATAATTTTGACTCCTTTGAACTCAAATTAAACGTGAAAATGAGTAGTTACTTGAAATGGATTTGTCAAAATAGCCAAAGGGAGTTTGGTCCTCATCACTCGTATTTGAATGGCTTATGGACAACTAAATCCCTTGGCTCCTTTGAAAATCCCAAACTTAAAGGCTATTTTTTAGAGCTAGCAACGAGACTCAGTGCCACTGACATACTTCTGAGAAATTGGCATCGTGAACCTTCAATCTGATTAGTTACACAGGTACTTGTGAAATTGTTTTATACCAAAGCCTTAAAAGAATTTACAGGATGTATTCCAATGCTCACAGGAATCACCACGGTAAGAAATACGTTGTGCCAACAGGAAAAAACAAGTCAATATGCCCTTGCCTTCATATTTATGCAATCTGCCTATCCAAGTATTTCCTGTAAATTTAGAATACATTTAAAAGGTTTAAGGGCATGCAGTTGTATCATCATTTTTAAGGTAGCCAAATTAATTCTTTCATGCAGTGCTTGAACCTAATGGAGATTGACTGTCCTGTTTTCCTATTGTAATGATGTGTACCGAGTTGAAAATGAAGATGTTGGAGGATAAAAAATAGTGCTGTGACTGCTATTGATTAGCTGTCTTGTTTGCTTCATTGTTCAGGCTCCGTTGGCCTCTTGGGCAGAAGGACACCCAAGTATAACATCCCTGACATTTTCCTGAAAAGATGCATGCCTTAAAAGTGACAGCTTTACTTAAAAAATACAGTTTTGATGTATAAATGTGGTAGTTTTAGCTGAAAGGATTCTGATGGATTAGAGCAGACAAAGAGAAAGATTTCTGAAACATACCTCAGGTCAGCCTTGTATTGAGAATAGATTTAATAGCAAGTGTCTTACACAGAGATGACACTCCTAGTGTCTCTGCATTTCGGTGTGTGTGGGAATGAGCAAGAAAACCTGAGTTTATCTTCAAAGACAGAGCGATTAGGTTATTCTGACTAATGTGCTCAGCTTTCATTAAAGGCTTTGAGTGGTCATGAATTCCAGAAGACTGGACTGTGTGCACCGAAGAAGAAAGTGGCCCTTGAACTAATACATAATTTTATCAAAAATACTGCCTGCATTTTTACACCCACCACCCCCCCTGCCCCCATGTAGATTGCTTTTCATAGTCTTTGGGCAATAGGCTATTTGATACTGTTTTGTCTGTTCTCTTGCCTGGTTTTCATGTGAAAAGAATCATGTAGTTAAATTTAAAAACAATTCCTTTTAATTGCATACACATGAACGCGTATATTCAAATACAGCTCTTGCTTATACAGAAAACAAGTAATGATTTACCTAATTCTTTGTCAAAGTATTTAAAGGAGTAAAGTACGCTAAGTGATTGCATGCATCACCTTTATTGAAATGCACGAACATATGAGCATGACTGTAGGACTGGGTTGCAGCCAACATTAGAAATGCCTCTGCTTTTATCAGTGTTATGTTAAAAAGGGCCAGATTCTGCCACAGGTACTGTCGTGTCTGGGAGAAAATGGATGTGCTCAATGAATGACCTGTAGCTCAACAAGGGTGGAGATATTAGTGGCTCAGTCTGCTCATGATTCTGTGGCAAAAGTATGCTTTTCATTAAATCTTGTAACTAGTTTGCAAAAACCTAGGCAATCTGTTAGGCAGTAAGTGGAAATGAGCCAGGAAAAAAATGAGGTTTCTGATGTGCTTCAGCTAGAGGTACTGCAGCACCAACCTGGCTCTTCCTTTCCTCTCATGCTGTGCACCTGAGAGCTAGCCCAGGTACTGTTTCTCTTTTATACATACTTTATAATGGTCTTGCCTTCACAGAGCCCGTCTAGCCCTGCTGGTTTCGTGGCTTGAGAATAAGCAGATCTTCTCATCCCGCTGTCGCAAAAACCCCTCACAAAGACCACCTTCCATTTGGCTACATCATCCTGTTTATTGTCTACCTGGTCAAACTTACATTTCTTCTTTTCCCCTTCAAAGCCACTGAGAAGTTTGTTCCCTGCCCTCTTCTCCAGCCTTGTCCCCAATGGTCTGAATGTCCTGCTGTGGCAAAGACACCATCTCTCCTGCCCTTCTCCTTGCCACCATGGACAATGGTGCATCTATGCTGAAATGACCCACAAGATCATCCCTCTTCCCTTATTCAGGATCTCCAAGGAATTCATCTAGCCTAGAGCATCCACTGTAGATGTTTATTCATTAAAAGTAAACTCTAAAAAGGTTGACAAATCTGAGCCAGTCACCAGTCCACTCAGTTCTCTGGTATGTTTTGTTCCTGTCCACGTGTGGTGTCCCCTATGTCTTTTTTAATGGGAGAGTATTTTGGGGACAAAGCCCACTTCTTTCCTTCTGCTTACTTACTTCTCCAGTAAGAAAAAAATTAGTTGAAAATTAAGCTCTCAGAAGAAAAGTAGTAGCTCAATTTTGGCAATGGCAGTCTTAATGACAGTCTTAATTTCTTTCTCATTAGATTTATGTGTTGTAATTTGATGTTTCGTTATATGTCAATAACAATTTCTCAAATAATGCAGCATACATTTTTGGCTGAATTAAGAACCATTAGGTATATATTTGCAATACCTTACAGGCATAGCCTTGCATATATGTGATCATACAATTACTTGACTAATCTTAAAATCTTCAATAGATACGGAGTATATACAGTGAAAATGGCATGTGTAGACAGAAAACGTTGAAATGATTTTAAGAATTACATTATCAGACATCATTTATCACTGAATTAACTACATTCACAGTATTTGAAGCAGAACCTCTGTTTTTAATCCTGTTTTGTTTCTAAAACTTCAAGTACAGAATGAAAAGCAGTGAGGAAAAAGAGTTTGATATATCCAATGTCCACTTGCATCCTGCAGTACTCTAAAATCTTCTTCTTCAGCATTCACATTTTACCTGTTCTTGCTGCATTTGCTTCTAAGTCCTTTGTGCTCTACAAGGATATTCAGAGGTTTGTAACTTCCAGTATAGCAAAACCTGTGAAACTGCACTATACAAATTTTTTTTTTCTTCTAACTTCCTCTCTTTTCTTCCCAATTCTCTCTGTACTAGTAATTTTTTGAGTCTGTATATCATGGTTTAACCCCATCCAGCAACTAAGCCCCACACAGCTGCTCGCTCATTCCCCCCACCTTGGGATGGGAGAGAGAATAGGAAAAGGGAGAAAACTCAAGGATTGAGATAAGAACAATTTAATGGGTAAAGCAAAAGCTGCGCATGCAAGCAAAGCAAAACAAGCAATTTATTCACCACTTCCCATGGGCAGGCAGGTGTTCAGCCATCCCCAGGGAAGCCGGGCTCCATCACGCGTAACACTGGTGGTGGTTTTTTTTTTATTTGACTTGGGAAGACAAATGCCATCACTCTGAACATCCCCCCTTCCTCCCTCTTCCCCCAGCCTATATACTCAGCATGATGTCCCATGGTATGGAATACCTCTTTGGTTAGTTCGGGTCAGCTGCCCTGGCTGTGTCTGCTCCCAGATTCTTGTGCCCCTTCAGCCCTCTCACTGGCAGGGCATGAGAAACTGCAAAGTCCTTGATTTAGTATAAACAACTAAAAAAAAACATCAGTGTGCTAGCAACATTATTCTCACACCAAATCCAAAACAGAGCACAGCACCAGCTACCAAGAAGAAAATTAACTCTATCCCAGCCAAAAACAGGAGACTGTACAATCTAGAAAACCCTCCAGCAAATGAGGAGCCGTGGCTAGTGTTGCCAGTCAGACCCACAAACAGGTCCCAAGCAGCAAGCAGCGGCAAATGCAACCAGCTGAGAAACAGGATGCACGTGCTCAGGAAAGATGAGACCGTTTTACACAAACGACCTTAATTCTGCTACTTCCTTCGTGTTCTGATTTTTTCACTTCCATCATTGTTGTCAACATTGTCATCATTGTCAGTGAGATGAATCCTGTGAGGATGTGACCCCCTTGCTGACCCAATGCCATCAGCCTCCTGTCCTCTCATTTCCTTAAAAAGGTCTGTTTGCACTTGTCACTGCTGATCTTGGAGCACTGCTGAAGCCTGGAGTCATTCGATGATTGCCAACCCCTCCACAGGGTCCCTGTGTAGAAGCCCTTTGTGAGACATTGATTGTCCACCCCTCAAATACCAGGGAAGCAAGTGGAGCTGAAGCAGGGTTGACAGAGGCTGGAGGGCGGGGGGAGAGCATCAATAACAAACATCAGCTAATCTGACAACTGATTTTGTCCTCCTCCTTAATTGGGAGCAATTGATGAAAGCCTTGAACTACAGCACACCATCCTCCTGTCCAGAGGACAGCTCCTCAGCCCTGGCATTTCATTGCCGCTGATGGTCTCTGGCTCGTCATGGAAAATGTGACGCCTCCAGGTTTCACCTTGCCACTGAGCTGTCCAAGACATGGTGGTGGCAACTGCCACCTGAGGGTACTCCAAGACATCATCAGCCCTTCCTTACTGTAGCGAGCATGAGTGGCATGCAGCCAGGAGCTGGGGGCTGTTTCAAAGCTGTGGACTGATTTTCTTGGTGACCGAATTAGCAACCGCAAACAATTTTAGATTTAGTGACCAGCTTCTTGCATTGTGCCTCACTTCTGGAAGTGCAAGGTAAGAAGCAAAACAGTCCACTGTTTGTCAGGACCATACCTGGATCCCAGACAGCAGCATTTTTTGGGGGGTATGTTTTAAATGGCTGCAGGTGCCAAGGAAGAGCAAAGGTTGCAAATTCTGTGTGGCGCAGGTAGCCTCTCCATCTGCTGCAGGAAGCACTGAGGCTTCAAGTGATGCCGACGAAAGCCAGGAAGACTCAAGGGCAGATCAGTCCCGTTAACTTTTCCTTTGTTGTTATTTCTCTTAGATTTCAAAAATCAAATGCACACTGATAAAAACAAAGCTGCAGCACCTTGCCCTGTTCATTCCTAAGTAAGCAATTAACATTGTGTTATTGTGGATGAGCTTTTAAATAGTGAATCTACAGTATTCTTTTAACAGCATGATGAAATGCATAATCTCACTTTTTTTCTTATTGTTAGAAAAGCAGAACAAAGAGTTTCCATTGCTTACTTTCTGAGGTTTGCCTAAGGTCTAATAGGAAGATTTGCTGGAGCCTCTGATCCTTCTTTGTGCTTTGGTTTTGGACAACTGACTTGAGAGACTCTCAGTTGCAGCAGTATATAGGCTCTATGGGTCTGTGTTTTGACCTTAGTATAAAAAATCCTGAGGTAATAATAGGTGTTTAAATACATCAGCATTCATGAAAAGGATAGTCAAAGTACAGGTAGTGTACCTAGGTGTGTTGTACACACAAGTATCTGAAAGGCACACCTTTCATCTAACAGTTCCTCTGTGTCTGAAGACTAGTCGAGTAGGGCATAAACTCAGCGTTTGCATCATGTGACTCTTTCCTACAAGTTGAGTATATTTGAAGTAACTTCAGATATATTTTCAGCTTCAGCAACTCATTCTGTGGGCATAAAGTCTGTCCTTAATTTGTAAATTACTGTCTTCATTTATAAACTACTATACTGTACACATTTATTTTAATCAATCACTGCAGTTGTGAACGCCGGCCCGATTTCTGAATCAGCACTCAAAGTTAAATGATAGATCGTTTATTAAGTTCTCTCAGCTAGGGTTCATGATGCTTAATTTTCTTAAGTGATAATATTTCATACCATAATCCTGATCTTTTTTTCTTTCTTTCTGCTTAGTGGAGTTTAACCTGATTACATGTGTGGCCTCTTTAACAGTTGCAGTGTGGAGCCATCACTGAACTTCCATAAATCACCATTTTCACTTTTTTAGGAGAAACCCTTCAAAAGGCCACCTGTCATCAAAGATATTCTAGCTAAAAGTTGTAACACTTAACCCCGTCTTTAGATTCTTTTAACTCAATTGCACCAATGCATCACTCATCTCTCTCTGGGTTTGCAATAAAAGTGTTGGTCTAGGGCCATTTTTTGGATCCCTGGCAGCAAGACACCGTGCATACACTTACCTCTTTCACAGCTGGATGGTTTCATTGTAACCCCTGGTGTCTCTCTCAACATTTTGACCTCATAAAATTGTAATGTCACTGAATGCTGAGATTTTATGTAATTTATTCTGAAGATTGTGGCTTTTAAATCTTCCATATGCAGTTTAATAACAGCATTCTTGTCATCAGGCAAACTTTGCTCTCTCTATTAATATTTTCATCTTCATTTTGCACACAGACAAACATATGTACACCTGAAAGAAGCTGAGGATGATTTACAGAAGCATTAGAGAGAGGGAAAGAGAAGGGAAGAGGCAGACAACAAGATAACTGAAGGCTAATCATATCAAAACCAGACATGCTTTTGCTGTTTTTTAAGTTCCTGATGTATTTTTGTTTGGATTGGCTCCAGAAAAGCCCTGTTCCTTGTCGCTTTTGTTGTTGTGTGTGTGTGCTCATGCATAAATTCAGGTCAAACTCTGAAACCTCTTTTCTGCATTCCTGGTAAGAATGTGTAATGTTCTTATCAACAGATAACAAGAAATCTGAACTAATTTAGCTCACGACCCTGGGTTCTCTTTTTTTTTTTTTTTTTCTGCCATTACCAAAAGTATGGTGTTTGCTTAATTGTTAATGTATTCAGTTCAGTAAATTAGAGCTGCTTGAAATTTCTACTAATCCTTTCCCATTGAGGGTTTCCCTGGACCAAGTGACACTGAATAAAACAAAAACCACATGCATGCGCAGGTTTCTGAGATTTTCTGGATCAAATGTAATTTAAGGGGCACAACATTTTTAAATGAGGGTTTGGTTTTTTTTAAATTACTGTACCAAAAGCACCGATGAATAAACAGTGTTTACTGAAAATATGCTTTGCTTGAACTTGGCCATTAAAGTATACAAGGGCTGAGGGGTTATTTCGCAATGAAAGAATGAACCAATATATAAGGATAAAAGTAGAAAAATGGTTTAACACACAGCACAAAGATGTTTTTGAATGAATCAGTCTTTGCTATTTAATTTACATTTTGAGGGCTCATTAGGATGATGAATGACACTGCTGGAGAATAAAACATACTTCCTGAACAAAAGAAAATCTCTGTAGCCTAATAACATTTTATGCCAGCACTTACATTTGTCAGAAGTGGATGCTATTTATCCCTATGATTATTTAAAAATCATTTTTATTGTCCTTTGTGCTGTGTCCTCTTCTGGGAATTTTAATTCAGAGTTTGACACCTACTTATTAACTTCCATGAAGTATGGAGTACAAAGGCTTATAGTATATAAAGAATTCTAACCAGCCATGTTTATATTGCCTGCAGCTGTATACAAATTAGCTGAGTTTGGATTCATTTCTCTTAGAAATGGAAAAAAATTGGAGTTGTGTAACCTTTACCACCTCAGCAAAGTAAATGTCAGTTGAGCATGGCTGACCTGAGCATACCAGCAGACAGCAGTAAGTCAAAAGAGCGAAGAGGGGGAATTTATGGCATTAATGCCATGAATTAGGAATCTCTGTAAGTTGAAAAATTTCCATTTCCTGACTCCTCTCTCGTCCTCTGGAAGGGTGAGGGTGAAATAGGAACGCTAATGTTTCAAACTTCAAGCCCATCCACTCCTTAATCAGTAAATAATTACTTGCTGTCTTGCCTTCTCCAATGCTTATACATGCCTATACTCTAGAGTCAAAGGTATGCAAATATCAGAAAACAGACTCTCTCTCTGGTAAAATGTCAAAATATTTTCATAAATTATACACTATTAAATAATTGTATTTTTATAGTTTGTCTTAGGAGACACGCTGCTTTTGTATCAGACATTAAGAGTTTAGACCCCTACTGAACGCGAACCATAATTTCATCTATGTTCGCTCTTCCACTCTTCCTGCAGCAGATCTGCTCAGCAGCAGGGACGTCTGACCCTGAGGGTGAAACAAGTCAAGGATTTCATTTGCCTTGCTGGGGGAGTGCACCAGTTGCTCAGTTAGCTTTTCATGAGAGTGTGTAAAACAAGATGACGTACAACTTTGCTTTGTTCATTGTGATATGAGGTGGGAATGTTTGATCTTGTTTTCCTTCCCCTTTCAAAAGTCATCCTCCGTGCCTTGCAAGAAGTCCAGCTGACAGAAAAGCATGTAGCACTATGCAGGAAAAAATATTTCCTTACATCTAAATCTACAGATTGTCATACTGATTTTCCATGCACAAGGTGGTGTTGATCATCTGGAACACGTTGCCCCCATTTTAGTCACCTTTTTGATTTCTGAAGAAATTGCTAGTCAGGGACCAATACATTCTGTAGATTTTTGCTGTTTTGTATTTTGTGGGCAAACAAATTATGGGAACATTTTGTAACACCTGACTGTACCCAGTAATCCGTGGGCAGACAGAAAGGTTTGGCTACATTTCCTCCCAAAGTGTGACAGCAGTATTTCTGGGCACCGATGGCAGCCTGCCATTTGGAAAGCTGCTGCTGAGTTCCTGTAGACCTTCTCTCAGGGACACCCCATCGCCAGGCCCAGCTGCGGTGAGTGAAAGCTTTGGGGATAGCGCTCCGGTGTGCGTGGTGCTCTGCCTCCCATCTTGTGAAGGACTGAGCCTCAGAAATCAGCTTAAAGTTTGCAGGCTTGATTTAGAAAAGCAGACGTCTGGTGGACAGGCCTGTTTGTTTTCAGAATTTAGGGTTTTAAGGGGTTTTTTTAGGGTTTTTTAGGACTTTTCTTTTTTCAGTTGTAATTCCCTGATTTTCTGTGGGAATTACATTCTGCCTACCTAAAATACTTCCAACCCTTTACACTGCAAAGTGTACTCTTTGTTATCCTTCCTAAAAATCTATAGTGTTGCCCATACAGAACTATAGCCTTATCCCATATCCAATGTCATAAATTCCACTACATATCTAGATGTATTACATCTGCATCAGTTTACATACATGTGTCTGATTGTGTGCCTAAAGTGATATAAAAGCCTTCATGGTAATGTGCATGCATGCAAAATGCAGATTATGGCGGGCTAATTTCAAGCAGGACATTCCCATTTAATCCTTTCCATCTGATCAAATGGCAGGATATATCACTTTCAAAAGTCACATCTTTTGTGTTGGTAGCGTTGATCAAGCTGCGGACCGCAATGAAACAAATAACGGGTGCCTTTGGTTATGTTCATATGGCAGTCTCTGCTGTGGTTAGCGCTTGTGCAGACTGAGAGGTCTGACGCACATGTGGGCGCAGATGAAGAGCTCCTGCCTCTGCTGTAGAGATCCGTCAACTCTTTATGCAGCAGCAGCAACTGCATGACTGCAATTTGCCAAAATCAGTGCTAGTTTATTTTAATATGCCAGACTGTAAACTGCAGCAATTCAGCAGCTGCTATGCAAGCAGGGACCTCTGAGAGAGTATCGGTACAGGAAGATAAGGATGGAAACGTAAGCTTGGCTTCTGTCTCGTTCTTGCTGGTTTTTTCTTCTTTAGCTTACAGGTACAGATATTCTGGGTGGCAAATGAACCAATCTCATGCTTTTGCAAAGGCAATTGTTCAACTTTGTAATTATTTTCTAGGAATGAGTAATCCTACCGTTTCTTTGCATATTGAGTTTATATATAGTGCCATCAACAAGGTAGCTTGGGCAGTGAGCGGGCGGTGACTGTTACTCTACTGTGCCCGAGACTTGCGTAGGTGATTTGTGCAGATGGGCTGCTGTGCCTATGAAGTCCCCATGGATTAAGAGTTACAAGCATTCATCCCATAGCTGTTGACTGATTTCCCATCTGCAGGTGTTTAAAATCCTGTTGCGTTTATAGTATAAATGTATATAAGATTTAAATCAGGCAGGGACTATTCTTTAGTGTGGATTTTTCCACCAGTCCCACGGCAGAGTCAACAGCAACCAGCCAGTTCCTGACTGCCAAGGCTGTGCCTTGCCCTGCACAGAAACAGCGAAAAGTCTTTCCCTGCTACCCTTGCTAGAGCATCTTGTTTCATAGCTGTATTTCTCTGGCAGAAGAAGGAACATGAAAAAGGGAGGGTTTTGCCAAGAACATTTCATTGTCTTCCTCACAAAGTACCTGTTGCTGCAAATGGTACAGGAGAATCCACACTTTGGTGGGGCTTCCTCATCCTCTACCTGTCCCAATGTTTAGCTGGGCTACAGGTGACTTAGAGTAAAATCTGCAGATAAACCATGAAGGAAATGCTGCTGGAAGTATGCCTGGGGAAAGAGAGCTAGAAGGCTGAAGGTAGCCCTTAGATTATGCATAGCTTTTTGCATCTTCTTATTTTTCTCTGGCATTTTTACCTAATGCCCCTACATGACACTTTGGGTACACAATTAAAAATCAGAGCCCTAGAGCAGCCTTGCCTTTCTCTCCAAGAACAACTGGCACCTGAAACTCCAAACCCTTCACTAAATAGTTAATTCTCAGGGGAATGAGCCACTCATCATTCCTTTCATAAACAAACAAATAAATAAAAGATACAAGGATTTGATCTGTTTAATACACATTCTCTGAAAACTGGAGTGCAGACTAAACATAGTAATCTGATGATTACAAATTATTCAGTCCTCTAAACAAAGCATGACAATTGATGACAATGTGGTATCATATATCATAAATGCAGAGCATCATCTCATCCAAAACAAATAGTTTGGAGTATTTCAAACCCGTAACAAATATATTTAATGCAGATCACTGTAAAACAGTGTGTGTTTCTCTGTTTCTAATGCTGTATACAAAAGCCAGCCAAGAGCTTTTTGTGGTTTATGCATTATATTCATTTATGCTGCCAATTCTACTTACTATTCTAGTATTCCGATTTGAAAAATCAAAATTTAATGTATTACAAGCAACGCTTGATGCATATGCATCTTAAAATTGTAGGAGATGGTTTATAAAGTAAATTAGGAGACCTTAATATAATTCCTGAGTTTCAGATAGATTTTTATCTCACTGGTTAAAGTATTGATCACAACCCTTATATTCTATCGGTGGCTTGTTATGCGAGGCAAATCAGCTGCCATTGTTACCGATGCTGAAAGTCTCCCTGAGTAACCCATGATAGGTTTATTACGTAGGAAGCTTTGATCCTCAGGACTCAACTAAGATATTCAAAGTTCTTATAAAGGTGTCTTAGAGTCTGCGATACAAATTCAGATGTCTGCTGTCAAACGACTCCTATTCAGCAAACCCTTGTGAGCCACCTTTGAAAGCGAAACAGCAAGATGACACCATTCATAGCCTGACTTTTGGAGAGGTCTTTGTGCTCCCCTGCCTTTCGGTACCTGACAACTCGTTCCAGGCCGTATCAAAGTTGCATAACAGAATTTGTAAAAAGCTGCACAGAAGGGTTTAATGTGTTGAGAACAAATAACTTCTTTGTTGATATCCACTGTCAGATCAAAGAGATGGAGGGTAATAGGCCCAGGACTGCATTACCTTCAGTTACACCAGGGAACAAAAGAATAAAACAAAACAGTGAAAGGCAGCAGAGAACAATAAAAAAGGAAAATACTAACAAGTTTAAAGGATTCAGTGTCCTGAAACATGAATAAAAGCCACAGAAATAAAATCATCAAGATCACATAACAAAAGGGATGCATGTGGCTTCTCCGCTCGAAAGCTTTCCGACTGTACTCCTGTTTTCTGTGTGTGTTGTTATAATTTGGGGTGCCACAAGACCTTCTGGTTTTAACAGGGACAGAGAGCTGGCTCTGCCACTTGCAAAATGCAGATTTGTTGTACTTGACCTAGATGGAAATGTCTGTGAGCTGTAGCAGTATTGGAGATTTTCTCTCCATTTAGCTTCCATTTAAAATGAAATGGGGCTACATTGAACATTTCTTCCTCTAGAGACAAAATAACCTGTTTTTAAGTGGAGGATCGACTCATCTGTTAAAAAAAAAAAAAAAAAAAGGAATCCAAGAGGCAGCTCACCTTTTTGAAGCTTTCCAATGACAATTCGGGAAATCCAAACCCAAACCAAACCTAAGGGCAACCTCACCTTTCTGAGAAAATTCACAAACCCCTCTCATGCAGTGTAGTACTGGTCTGCAAACCAGTAAAAATTAAACTCTACTATCACTGTCCATTTCTTCCTTTTACTTCCCACCACTGTATTGTGTGCTGTGTGTGCGTGAATGCTGGTGCATACAGGATTTTAAATCTTTTTTTTTAGCAGTAAGGCTGTTGGGAGAGCAGTTCTCTGTAGGCGCCAGCCAGGGCTTTGCAATCCATACACCAGTCATGTCCCTATGGCACTGCACTGTGATAAATTGACTTGTTCATTTTCTGGATCAAAAAGAAAACTGTTAATGTGACAGTAAAAAGTGGTTACTGCCCCTAAGTAACACGGACAATAGTCGTGGTCTGTACAGTATTTCTGGGGTTTGTAAGTGGTGCTCCATTAACCTTTAGCTGTGTAGGAGAGCTCAATGCAAACAGCTGGGAACTGGCAAATGTGTCCTCTGCCGGAAGGACAAGCAAACTCCTACAAAGACACAAAATTTGGAAAAGCTGAGGACACTTTTTCTTTCTACTTTCTTTCTGTAGTTCAAGAAACAGCAACAAGCAAAAAGGAAATCAGAAAGGATTGTGACTTTCAGATGCAATATCCCCTTTAAAAGTGGATAACCTGAGAATAGATGGAAAGAAAAGCGAAAGCTGAATGAGAAAGGGCTAAGATCATTTTAAGCCAACCTTTCTTCCTCCAAGCCTGAGGGTCCAGTGTGACTTCCATCAAAAAATGTTAACTAGGAGTGTATGACTACTTGTGAGCTACCTACAACCTTCCCCAAACCTGTGACATTATTTATTCTCCTGCTTCTGGTCTTGTGACTGTGCAAACAGTTAGTAGTGTGCTGGCACAGAGCCTACAGGACAAGTGCTGGGCAGCTGCCACTCTTTGGGCAGATGGTTTTACAGATGTGGAAGTATCCTGACTTCTGGAGCTAAGTCCTCTGCAAGGCAGCACAGCAGTGCCTGGTTCCTGCCTAGCTGGCTGAAGAGCTCTGCCCCCCACCAAAGATGACCTATGTGGGCCTGCCGTAAATTGATATAAAACTAAATCTTTTGGCAGGATTTGGAAAAGAGAGGACAGGAAAAAATAAGGAAGGTATTTGTCTACTCTGCAACTTTGTAGATTTGCTGAATTTATTGATTTCCATATTAAGGCTGCAGTTGGTGAGATTTGACACTTGCTTTGTTGGTTTCGGTGTTTTCAGGAAACTTTTGCAAAGGATTTTTGTACAATGTATACATACATATATATGTGTACATGCATATATACATGGTGTCATGTACATTCTTAACTGGAAGGAACCTACATGCCTGAGCACTAAGACACTGCAGCACTGACATTTTATTTGAAATTTTACATGTCATTAACTCTGCAAAACCTTTAGAGAGTGCTATTTTCAGTAGCTTTGCAGTGAGTGTGTTTCCATCAGTTTGTCAGTGAGCACAGTATGGCTGGGTTTTTCTTTTCATTTTCGGGAATGCTGAGAGCACAATAAAGCTCTGCTGAGATTTTCACTACAGCTTGGAGAATTGTGCTATTTATCAACTTCCATGTGGATTTTAAAAGATCGGACTGGAGACGTCAAGGGACTGATTTAAAGGTGCAGATGTGTACAGTTGTTCATCTTCATTGATAAAGCTTTGGGTATCCAGTAGCAAATTATATCCTTCTTCGGCAAATAGGCGTCCAGGTCGTAATTGCCATGACCAGAATATGTTTTTGTAATCTTAGCAATGATACTGAGCAATCATTCTCAAACTAGTGCATATGATGCTCTGTTCCTTACACATAATAGACTTCTCTTTTTTTTAAACTCCCAATCTTGATCCATATTTTCCACGAAACAATTGTATTTTCTGCAAATCAGGGAAAGCAGCACAATGTAAATGTCTCAGGCCAAAATTATTTCACTGTTAAATCACAATGCAGAAAAGAAGGTAAATATGCATTAGCTGTGCCCAGGCAAGGTAGAAAAAGTGGGTTCTATCTGGATTTGCAAATAGATTGTTTAACTTTGCTGGCTTTATTGACAGATACTCACTGGTCTGCCTGTACTTCAGCCCTGCTTTATCAAGGGTTCTTGATGATTGTTGCCCGCACAGAGGCAGTTATAGTGAAAGGCTGAGATTTTGTTTTGCTAGGGAGGAGACATTGTTGAATCCAAAACTGTCAGATGTTGCTGACATCGTTAGACTAGCAAAAGGATTTAGTAGAAAGCCAAATGTTACTCTGCATCGTAGGGGTTTTCACCTGTTAAGTCTAGATCAGGTCTAAAATTGAGAAGGTGGCTTTCAGCAATAGGGATTAATGAGAGGTTGTTTCTTCCTAGGAAACAGTTCTTTGCAGCTTGGTGTAGCAGCCTATTATGAGAAATAGTCTGGTGTTACCTTCTGGAGACACAGGCTGCTGCTCAGTGTTTTGAGCTCTTGGCTGCGACATGAAGATCCTGTAATCCTCTTTTAGCCCTCTGTGAAAGCCAGTCTTTGGGTGAGGTATTGGGTAGAGCAACATCTTTGTTACCCATCATGACAGAAACAACCCTTGTTTCCTTTGTCCCGTCCTCAGCTTTGTTAACAGGGTGGTCATCCAGATTTTTAATAGCATTTCAATGTTAATATCTTCCCTTTTGGCTTAGTAGAGATATTGTTCAGATGACGCTGATGGTTTCTCAATATTGCATCCTTTGAGCCAGGCTCCATTTCTTATTCCCTCCACCACGGCCCAAAAGGTAGGTTTTACCCCATGAGCTGTTTCTAAGTGGATGTAAATATGCTTTAAGGAGCACCTGATAGATGTTTCTCTTTCCATCAAACACTCATGCACAGGGGCGTTCTTCCATCAGGGGCCTTTCATGGAAGAGATTTTGGTGGAGTTTTGCACTGTAATACCTTGTATCTGTAAGAGGTTTAACCCTTTCTGCGCAATAGTTTGTAATCACATAACCTTTAGCTCAGTGGGAATGAATACCAATTATCATTTATAAACAGTTCCTCTCATTATGCGCCTATTTATGGCATCTTTTATAGCTTGCTAATTACAAGCACACAAAACAGAAATGTTTGGAGTTAAATAATGTAAACAGGGATGTAATTGATTTTCATGCTGAATAGTTTTTATTGATTTATTGTTAATTAACATTTTTAAAGGATCTCTTGGCAAAATAATCCATTTAATTTATTGAATATTATACTAGCTGATGGTAAATTCATATTAAAATGTCACAAAAAGATTAACAGATCCATAATACTTTTTTTCCAAGTGTTGCTGCTGTACGGATGTTATATATTCTCCCCAAACACTGACAATATATAAAATGCAATTGATTGGTCTTAGTCCAGGTCCAAGCGGACATGTATCCACATCACTAAAAATGCCACATTCCAGTTGACACTAATTGTCCATCTGTGCAGCAGGGAGGACAGGCACCTAATGGGGAAAGAGCCTTATCTCTGTCGCTTTCAGGGCGCAGTGCTTGGGTTCATTGTGGAAGGACTGCACAGGCTGAAGGGAGAAGCCCATATCTCCACTGAAAAGCCTTTCCTTCTACAAAACTAAAAGATTCTGGTGTCCATAATGGAAACTTTCCAAGAAATAGACCACTGTGTCAAGCAACCATCACTTAATACGTTCAGAGCGTGCATACAGTGCTGCAGAAAATGTCCTATGCTGAAGGCATTTCCAGATGTCTTTTTCCAATTTTTGAGTGGGAAGAGGGAGTCCTTTCAGAGGGTTGTTGACAGTATTTCAGTGTATGCTAGTTACCTTCAGCTCCTGTTGACTTCACTGAAATCCGAGGTCACTGACTCAGCGCCTCCCAGGATTGAGCATGTAGCAAGGAGTAAAACTGCAAGTTGCAGTTTTCATTATTACCATCCCATTATATTTTTCAAATGAGTAGCAAGAGAGTGTAATCACATCAGACCCTGTGTTTTCATTAGTGAAGAAAAACATTAATATACTGTGACATGGTATTGATTTGATACAATCAATCTTTCCCAATAACAATAAAACCTTTATATTTTATTAATAGAACAATGCAGTTCTTCTCCATTACAGCTCCCTTTTATTGTTCTGGGTCACAGTGTAATTCTGGCATGTTTGGATTTTTATTTTTATTAATATAATGTAAAAGCCTGTAAAATTGCTCCACTGATCTACCAGTAGGTTTCATTTGAAGCTCCCAAGCATCTTTTATTAGATGAAATGTTACCGGTGCAGCTCCAGTCATTGATTGTTTGATGGCCCTTAGGGGTGGAGAGGGTGGGGAGGTTTCAGAAGGGTTCTTGGCCTTTAATTCTCTTGATTTTTTTGTGGTGGGGACACTGAGACTTGGACTCAGACCATCTCATCAAATTCACGATGACCTCTCAACACAGGGTAGACCAGCACTCCTAAATCCCCTCCAAACTGGGCTGTAGGTGCCTAAGCTCTAGTGAAGCTCCCAGTAGCTATCCAGAAAATGGCCCTTCAGCATCACCTCACTTTATGACTCCAGGCTTTTCATACTTAATTCAGGTCAGGTACTACATGGGCAGGAGATGCTTCAAGCTCTGAGGCAGGCCATGGGCATGCACTGCAGGAGTTATACTCTAACCTTGTCTCCCTGCTATTAAAAAAATATAAAAATGTAATACAGTGGATGCCTTTACTTATACATCCATAGTAAATCCATCTTCAACTAGATGTCAGGCTGAACCTCAGAGGTAGGACCCTTTCAGGCCCCTCAGGTCTGTATATAAGGCCAGCACAACCTAAGGCTGGCAGTGCTCTGCTTTATGGCTTTATAAACTCCTCTGCAGTCTTCCTCCTTAGAGGCTCCGCTCTCCAAAAGCTGCTGTCCTGCCTCGGTTGTGGGGGAGCTGCTGGGTGGGCTGGCTGGGGTATCACTCACCGAGAGCAAAATGTGCTTTTGTCTGATTAGTGTCTCCTTTCTAGTGCACATGGCAAGTCTATCAGATCATTTGGTGTTTCTCTCTATCTACAGATATTATTGATTTATCTTCTTCAATTAGCCAAACATCTCCCTGTTCCTGGTGCAAGACCAGGGCATCATGATATTCCAGTTGCAGTGACACCCCCAGTTAGTATAGCCAGATACTTTTCATTAAAGGAAAGCTAATGACTTTCATCACTTGCTTTTTATTCATATATTTTTCTTGAAATAAAATCTTTGTTAACCTTTCTCCTCTTACCTTTTGAACCAAGGATAGTGTTGCAAGATCCCATGATAAGAAAATTAATCCCCATAATAAATATGAAGGCTCCTTTTCAAAGGAGAATGGGCTTAGTAAGGGTAACAGTTTATTAACAGTCACTGTAAATTAGATGGATTTAATAACTTTAATTAGTGCAACATTTTCTGACAGACAGCTTGAAGAAAATTCAGCTGTTCATCCCCATGTCCCTCCTGCACATCTCTGTGTCTAAGAAAGTGGCAGCAATTCCTTGCAGTAAAAACGAAACAGCTCATAACCGCAGCAATGCAAAGCACAGGAGAAAACAACTGTATCAACAGACTGTGGCCACTGGCACTCCAAATTAGTACTAAGGAGTAGCAGAAGTGCAAAGTAAACCTTTCAAATATCAGGAACAACAGAAAACCTCTTCATTTCTCTTTCCTTGGCATAACCCTATTCCGTTCAGCTCTGCTTGCCCTAATCCTCGGGGAGAGTCAAGGAGTCTTCTCTATTTAAGGGCTGTGAAGTGCACAAGTATTACTGATACCAGCTGGTGAAATGAGGGGGACCACAGTATGCCATGGCTCACTGAAGTCCAGCCTTGTTAAAGCAGATAGAAACATTGCTGATAGCTCTCACATCTTCCATCAAGATGGAAAAGCCATTCTTGTTAGAGACAAAAAAACCAGGGGGTGGGAAATACCACTTCCAATTCTGTTCTTGGTCACAGGTTTTTCCTGCTCAGTCCTTTGCCTACGAGACGTTTTGACCAAACCTATTTTCATTCTTGTTTGAAGAAAATGTTTTCTTAAAGTAAAAAGTTACCAAATTTGGAGTTAAACATTTCAATATTTTGTTTTAATGACTTCTTGATTTAGGACATATCCTATTCTGTAACTACACATTTTATTTATAGTTCTTAAAATTTTTTGTTAAAGTGTTTTGATCTGATCAAACTTTCATTTCTTACCTGAACTGAAGAACACCTTTTAAAATTTCATTTTGAAGGTAACAATGTCACACAATTACATTTTTAATGGGAGCATAGCCAATGGAATAAAATCTACATGTAGGTGTCTTCCTCCACCCAGTTCAGAATGAAAATATGTTCCAAAAAAGTGGGCATTTCCAGAGGGACAAAAAAATAAGTTTTTAACCAGGTTGAAGTCTAATCTTTTAGCCAGCCCACCTTCCCTGAGGTCTGAAGTCCTGCCTTTTGTCTCCAGTGTTGTGTTTTCAGCACAGCCACCCCATAAAGAGCCTTTTGGAGGCTGTAGCACGTGTAAGAAAATCCACAGCAAGTTAAGCCCTGAATGTCTAAAACCCCATCCTGGCCATCTGCAAATGACCTCTCCCCAAAAATACCTTTACGTGGCCTGGCTGTATTTCTACAGAAACCCCAGAAACCACCTCTCTGGCCTCAGACATGTCTCCCTGTTAAATTTCAACACTTTATTCCGTGACTTGAAGGTGTTAAGATCTCTTCAGAGAAATGATTGAAGGGAAATTTAGTTGAGGGAAATGGTTCTCCACAACCCGACAGGCAGAGGCCACACATATGAATAAGTAAAAAGATAAGGACTTCACTTATCTTTTTCACACTGGAAGTTCCTTTCTAGCAAATTGATCGTATAGAAAACGTTATATGCATATGTCTGTGCACGTGTGTGTGTATCTCCATACTTCAGTGGTCTTGCCTGGCAAAGAAGCATTTCTAATGTGCTTTCAGATCAAGGTCCATCAGTGTGGGCTTTTTTCCTTCTCTTTAATGGTGGATTTAGATTGTGTGCCCAAATGTACCACCTGAAGCGTCACTTTAGGTGCCAGGGGACGCTCCGCAGCCCCGTGCCACGCAGTGCTGTGCAGGGCCTGTGCAGGGCCGGTGGCACCCAAGGGGCGGGCGCGTGGCAGCCATGGCCATGCCGCTGCCTGCAGATGACCAGCGTTCAAGCACTGACCCAACCAGCCTGGCTCCTGCCAAGGGGAGAGGCTGCGGTACATACTTCTGGAGATCTTAATCATGCCTAATTTATACCAGAGACATAATCCAATAACTGCTGGAGACTTGGTAAAAACACTTAGCACAATCTAAATAATAACAGCACCAAAAGCTTGCACCATAAAAATCTCTTTGGCTAAAATGGAAATACATACTTGCAGAAGATTTTTCTTTCTTTCTTTAACACAAAGGTTTGAAAGGAAAGAGAACTATCATAGATAGGCAATACCTTTCAGAGGGGTTTCTTTATATATCTCCATGTGAAAGCCCTTGGTAAGGGAAGAAAAAATGAAGTAATGCTCAGAAATAAAATTTGTACAGATGTAGCTTTTTTTTGAAATGACATCCCGTTTCTCAAGATTTCAATGTAGCCTTTAGTCAGCCTTGTTTCTTACAGTTCTCTGTGCTTTGCATGGTAATTAGCTGCTCATGTTATCAGCGGCACAATGCTCCCAGCTATTTCTTCAGCAGCCACTGCCGTTATCCTCGGCGGCAGCTTCTTGCATCCCTCTGCCAGACTGTATGCCAGCCACACGCGTGTGCAGATGTTTGGCATTCTTCAGGCTGCACCGAGTGAGGGAAGAAGGTAATGGGCACAGTGTCAGGGAGGGAAAAGGCTGGAGCCCACTTCCTCTGACAGCTCCCTGAGACTTGCCAGTATTTCGCTGATGGTTCAGTGGAGGTTCAGTGGGGCGAGTTTGTTATGATAGATCACAAAATGCAAAGGGAGGCAAATAAGCTGGGTTCATCAGCACCAGAATAAATACAGGGTAGCAGCTCCTCGGCTTAGTGGGGAACAGCAGCCTCAAAACCTCTTTTATGCCTTAATTTTTATTTTTTCTTAAAGTAATTTAAACATTTATTGCACAAGTGTACTGTGGCGTGCAGGCTATCGAGAGGGTGGAGGGACTGCTTTGCGCAGATTGCCAGCACTGCTGACATCAGCCCTACACGGGTGCTGCATCACACAGCCAGCACCAGCGCGAACCGTTTGGCTCAGGCAAGTCCACTGATGCAAATAACGCATCAGGTGCTGTGTGCTGTTTGTTGCCTGCAGGTAACGCTATCTCTTCTTTTAATTCAGAGTTCAAGAAATATTTATTTTTTTTATAATTAAAATGTGGCCATGAAGTTAAATTCAGGTTGCCGGATTCCCAGGCAGTGCAGGTTCCTCTATAACGTAAGTGGACAGGTAGTGGAAAAGAGCTTTTAAAATGAAAATAGGGAGTTCTTTTCCATACCAATATCTACAGACACTTTTCGGACATACCTTAAGTCCCACAATAACACTCTGCATTGTGTTATATGATATTGTGACCCAAAAAAATAATATGGCCCCAGGTCATATGAAATTTAAGTTGCTTGCTATGTGCAAAGCATGGTCTCTTAAGTTCCCCACCCTTATTCTAGAGAGTTTGATATCAACAGTAATGTAAGATCCTTACAATTACTCAAAGCAAATCTAAAGACGTTTATATTTGGCACTCAAAAGAAGAAGAACAAAGAGGAAAATACAGAAATAGAGACTTTTTTCCAAATATTGTTTTCAATTTTGCATGTCTTGTCTTTGGTTTTGTATTTTCAGCGCTTGCTTTTTTTTTTTTTTTTTTTTTTTTTTCTTCCCCCTTTTGAAAGGCAGTATAATGATTTTGAGAGAGATGTGAAAAGGTTTTTTTACTCCCTGCCCAAAGATATGGTGTGCTAGGGAGAATAGCTGAAGTTTTTGTTCTGTGGTAATGGAAAGTGTGATTTCTTGCTGGTGACTGTTTACAGATTTATTTCATTACACTTCTAGATGGGATATTTAATTTTGTAACAGAAGCTTGTTTCTAAATCTAGCCTTAAATAACCTATTGCCAAATTTACCTTCAGTAGTTTTGCCTTCACGCAAAAATACAGAGCATCATTTTACCATTTGTTCAATATATTGCATACAGATGGTAGGTCATCTTATCCTTCCTTCTGTAAGATGGCAATGGACTGGAATGGCGAATTTCAGGTCAGGCAGTAAATTGGTTGCTCTGTAAACAAAGCGTTCATGATGAAGGCTTTACACTCTCCACTGCTGTTAATGGGATAACAAGTCATAGGCTGGGGTTTGGGGAAGGAAAGGAAGAAAATGGAGGTAAACCCACAGAGAAGAGAGAAATAAAAATTACCTAATATGAATTTTAAAATTCTTCAGTATTCAGAGATGGTTGTGGTATTTCTGTCTTAGTTTCATTGGCAATGTGAACTCTTGCACCCCTGCTCCAGCAGCAGGAAGGTTGCACAAGGTGCTGTGTGGCTCCCTGGGGACAGGGCTGAGATCAGAACAGGGCTATCTGCTTGGGACTGTGGCTTCTCTTCAGCATCTGTATATCAGATATGAGTAATTCTCCAAAGGATGAATTTATAGCATGCTTATCCCTTTGAAATCAGTGGTGTAGCTCCTGGTGAACTGTAAAGTTGATGGACTCTGTTGCACCAAAAAGAGTTAATGCAATTCATTTGTTTAACAATCAAGGGCCATATTCAGCAAAGATTTAGCAGGAGTGCTGACAATAAAGCACTTTATGACTTTCTATGAATTGGCATGAAATACCAGCCACAAAAAATTATGAAACATAAATTGTTCCCTTGCATACGCATGGCTGTCGTACTTCTGACCTTGGTTACAGCTAGTAGGCTACGAGCAGCTGCAGGTCCAGACCTCCCCAGTCACTTGGCTCAGGCTGGAGAACGGTGGTGACAGTGTCCAGGACTTGCACAAACTGGCCAGTGGGATCATTTGGGTCTGGTAAGGCACAGAAGCATCCATTTCTGAAAGTGCCTTGTGATTTTTTTGGGTGCCCAAATACAGATGGAGAAGCCAGGTTTTCAGGTGAGAAGACTTTAGCGCTTTGGAAAATCAAATTGCTTTGATATTTCTCCAGGTGGGCACCTGAAAACTCAGAACCTCCAGGTGTTGTTTGAAAACAAGAGGCAAAGACTAAGCTCATTTCCCTGCTAGCTCTTTGGGGACAGTAATTAATAATATTTCTCCATCCCTCCTTCCCACATGGGAAGACGTCAAGCCCCTGCTTCCTGAGTTAGTTCTGTTCTGCAAAAGGAAGAAAAGCTTTCTTCGAGGCATTGTCAGGGAATTTAGCATGGTGAAGTAAATCTCCAGAACACTTGCTTGATGCAACAGCCACCTATAGCTTGTGGAGAGCTGCAGGAGACTGGCAACCCCTCAGCATCACTGTGCTTTCCAACAGTGGTGTGCCTGCCCTCACTTCCCAGTTGTGCTGGGCAGTGCAAGAGAACTGTGGGCAGGGGGTGGGGTGGGGGGGTGGGGGGCGGGTAACTCGCGCCACCTTGTCTTTGCTGGAACAAGTTTGGATAACAACCAACCAAGCCAAGCGTGGAGGTGAAGCACCAGCTGGATGGTTCCTATAAGGAGGTAGCTGCTCTGCCACATCTCTGATTTGAGCTCTCCAGAATGGCTCTGGAGTACACCACAGCATTCAGGAGAGCTGAATTCCTGCACGCCCTCAGTCCCACAACGTATGGGTGGGTTTAGGGTCAGCGTTTTAGGAAACTGTAGCCTTCTGAGGACTGCTGTGCTGCCTAGCCCCTGCTCAGTGTTGCTGCCTGTGTTGCAGTCTCTGCAGCTCTCCCCTCAGCATCACGGGTACCTCTACCCTACACACCACCAGGCTTCACATAGGCGGTGTCACTGCGGAGTCTTTCCTGGCCGAAGGATGTGGAGAGGTGCTATTTAATATAAATAAATGCACAAATTGGATCTATATACATGCAGTAACAGTTTTGTTTATGCTTGCTCACATGCAGTATAGCCAAAACAGCAGGAACCGCACCCAAAAGTGGTGTAAACAAAATCCTATGAATTTATACAAATATATTGCAGTCATATGTAAACACTGCAACATATTATGTCTTCCTGTGGTGCTGATGGGGAATTATCTGAGAATTTTCAGCAGTGCAGATTTTCAGATGCTGGAAAAACTTGGCCTCATTTTGAAACTACAATAGAGGTTGGAATATATTTCATGTGACAACCATGTCCTCAAACCTACTATTTGTTATTTCTTTTTAAAATGCAAACAAACTCTTTTCTCATTTTGTTTACAGGACAGTGGAACAGGAGATAACAGCTGCATTGAAGAAATATTGCGGGTAGGAATCCTTAAAAAAACATTTTCCCAGTGCCATTTTGTTTGCTCTAAAATTACAAGAGAATAACAAGAACATTGCAATTGCTGCTGTTAAAAATATTAGTCTTTTAGATTGTCATCATTTTAAGGAAAAAGTAGGCAAAATTATTTCCTCATGAAAAATAATTGAAAAATCTGTGAAAACAACCTTTCAGAGCCTCTGGATTTCACTGCTACTTTGTACCAGTACGGCTGACCTTCATGCATGCAGAAGCAGATAATGGGATAAATTATAAACTGAAATGTACAATGATGTTTCAGGTTTACAAACCATGCAAAGTGCATGTTTCCATTAATCATGACTGTCAAAAATCTTCATTTTGAAGGGAGGTCTAGGAAGGTCATTTTCCACCTGGATTTAATTAGAATACATTATGTAATGTCATTATGTCCATTATGTCCATTATATAATGACAATGCACAAAATGCATAGTTATTTCCATATTTCATTATTATTTTTTTTTTATCTTAGTAATTTCTAGTTTATTTTCATGGAGCGAGTTAACACACATCCAGACACATCTTGGCTTGAATCAGCTTTGATATTGATTATTTTTTGAGGTAGACAAATGTATAAAGAATGAAACATTTCCATATATTTTAGCTTGTGGGTTTTTTGGTTCTTTTTCTAAACTGATAATTCAATAATTCTCAGTGCTTATAAATCTGATATAATAGTGATTGAAACACCAACAAGGTAGATGGAATGGTAAAACCTCCCTATTACTGTGCGCACTTCCACCTCTTGGATATCCACTACCCAAATATTTCAGATTGTTTATAAACTACGGGGCTATAAATATTTGGCTTAGAGATTAGTAGTCCATTAAGCCTGTTGTTTCTAGCAGTATTTCTCCATTGTCCCTGAATATGTCAAATACAGCTTTTAATTCTTAAACTGGACAAAGAGTTTATCGAAGGGTGATGATGATGTATTGCTTATGACTTCACTGGCAGAGCTTTTACTTAGCTAACATTTACAAAGTAGGCTCTTGTAGGACTGAACTGCATATTCAACAAGCCTTAGCCTCGGTCCCTGCTGTTTTTTTACAAATAAGTAGCTGATATCATGAATTCATGATGCGATGTGAGGCTCTTTCACCTGTTTTTTATGCAAGGCTTTTAAAAAGAACAGTCAAAGAAGCTGTTCTTCCTCCTTAGGTTGTGCCATTTGGCTAGCGCAATTAGGCAAAAAATGTTGAAGAGACATGGGTCCTTCCACACAGAGGAACATGGATATGTAAGAGACACCAGCTGAGAAGAAAAATGCACTGTATGACTAGGGATGGTAAGGTGCATCTCCAAACCAGTGAACACAGCTGCTGCTCTCTCTTTCCCCCTGGCCTTGAGAACATTCCTCAAAAAATATTTTTGCTAACCTTCATGATGAAGCGTTCAGGACATCCTTGTATGGATAGGACCCTTTTGTTTGTGAGGGTTCTTTCACTTTACTTAAAAACTAGATAAACAACCCACAGCTCAAAGGCCGGCCCCACCTCACATCAGTGTCTCACTTTCTGCTGAGGTTTAGCATGGCTGAAATAGAAAGCGTACTGTTTGATCCCCTAGCTCTTGTTCTTACATGAATACTCAGCCACCATGCACAACCCCTCCAATGTGCCCGTCCTCCAGGTCTGCAACCCGGGTGTGACTTTCTATCCTGAATTTCCCTTGTGTCTCTGTGTCCAAGACTACACATAAATCTTGCAGACTGTTACTGTATACCATTTCTAGCTGAAGCTCTTTATTCACAAAAGCGTAAGTCTCAGGTCCAAATTCTCATTGCACACCTTGACTGCTGCAGCATCCTTCCTTGGTTTTGACAAATGCAATGTTGCCCACCTCCATTCATGCTGCTGCGCAGATCATTTTCGTAGCTTGACATCTTCCCCAAAGATAATTTGTCTTCACATCTCACCACTGTCACCTCCATCTCTATTGCATCAAGTACAGCTGTTTCTCTCTGATTCTAAGGTCTCAAGTCTACCAGTCTGTGCTAACATAATGGCTCCCACTTTAGCTTACCTGGTGACACCAGCCTCTGTCAGAACATTGAGAAGTTTCACATCAATTAATTTCTCCCATGCTTCCCATCAGATCTGAGAAGATCCTTGAACACTTTTCCACTTAGCTCCATACCCACCTTCAGAGAGCCTCCTTTTTCACAAGGACTGTGGAAAACCAGTGGTGAGGTCAGGGCTATTCCCTTGTTTCTCATGCTTGAAAGTTGTTACCCCACTTGTCTCTTGTAGTGTCTGGGCAGGTCAGATATATCCATCTGCTCTCTTTTGTCCTAGAAAGTGAACTTCTGTGTCAGGGTACTGCTGTGTAGTACAAAAACATTGTTTGTGTACTCTCACAATACAAATCCAGATCAGCAGTGGTTGTTGTTACTGATAATTAGTAAAAACAGCAACAGTAATAATGTGCCATTGCTACTCACTTTATAAATAACTGCCATCCAGACTTTTCCAGCCCTCTCCGTGCCCTTTTTTGTCCTGAACAGATCCATTCAGTTTCAACGGAGATTTTTCCAGTTTTCTGAAACAGACTGTTTATAAGGAATGCCATTTCCATGTTTTTGTTGGACATATCATTCACACAGTAAAGCCAAAGTTTAGCTTCCTTTTGGACAGATTATATGCAGGTCTCGTACGTGTGCCCAAAGGCAGACAATGAAAAGCCACAGGAGCTGCAATCCTTGTGTTCCCCTCAGAAGAGACAGCTGGTGGGCTGAAATGTGTTTATTATAGGAAGGCCCACTCTATGGAGCATCAGCAAAAGGAAGATGCTTAAATTTATTTTTTTTAAGAACATTGCACCCTATTTTAGCTGCCTTTTGCACAACATGAAGCAAAAACCATCCTCTTTTTCTAGCTAGTGTGTTCCCTGCACATGTCAGGCTGTGGTTTTTCCAAGGGGTAGGTACTTGCACGGGATGTCCATGTTTCCCCAGTCAAGACCAAGGGCAGTAGGAAGTGTGCCCCAAGTCTGCTCCATCTGCTTCCCTGCATTTCCTTCCCCCAGCAGGTGAGAGGAGGCAAGTGCTGATTTGTGCAGGGATCTTGTCACCCTCTGGTCTCAGGACATGGCCATAGCTGACATCCGGACCTCGGCTGCAAAATCAGTTTAGGCATAGCTTTAAAATCACCAAATTTTATTTTGTATTAACTGTGACAAGAATTTATAGTCTCTGTCCTGCCTGGTGCAACGCAGGGTGCCACGGCTTAAGTCTAGCATTTTTTGAAGTTGTTTTACCAAAGGTATCAGAGCTCTGTAGACTTTGTAAATGGATGGATCCTTCTGCACGAAACTGCAGCTTCCAGAGAAAGCCCCCAGGAATTGAGCCGCAGAATCGCTTCCAGTCCTGAAGGAGGTTGATTAACAAGACAGTAACCCTGTCGAGATGGGAACTGTTGTAAGGACTCCTGCTGAGTTTATAATCACTGCAGGAATCCTGAACCTCATCTAACCCCATGCACTAATTTATAGCAACTTCTTCAAAGTGTAGCGACTTCTCTGTCCAGCTGCAGGCACGCACGTCAAGGATAGAGAAACTTCTAAGAGAGCCTTCGATGTAAATAACTGCAGTAAGACCAAGTTACAGATGTAATATCAAATCAAGAGAGAAAAGCCTTATTACTTGATGGTAGCTGTAAAAAGCAATTCCTTGTAAGCTTTTGCACTGTTGGTAAGGGACATGATAGAAAACATTTAAGCAGAAAATAAGAGTTAAGACTACACAAATATCCTTTATTCCACTGTGCCCAGCGCAGTTGCTACCTGAGTTCTTGAGACACTGCCAAAGCCAACCTATTCACTTCCTTGCTAAGATACAAACTTCCTAAGAAAGATTAGTAATTTTGGCTGATTTCTACTTGATTTTATTAGTGTGTGTAACTGTGTATTTTGTTATGAGTGGTGGGATTTGGAGTAAACATTTATTTTGCTGTAGTACCTGCAAAAAATGGGAGCAGCAAGCCCCTTGCCTCTCCACTAAGTTAACTGTTGCAAGCAATATCAGATGCACTCTGAGTATATTTGCTATGGATTTAAGGAGAAAGGGAGTGTGTCAAGTGCAGGCAGTTCTTGTTTTGTAAGATAAGTGGTTGGAGATTGATTTGGCTATTCTTACAGTCTTAGCTGCAGTTTCCTAGAGTTGCGGTAGCTTTGTTGAAAGGAAAACCACAGGCAAGCTGAGCTTTTAATTATTGAAGATGTTCCTGGGTTTTTTTGTGTTGACATGAGAGGTGTCGTTGAACCAGGCAAAGACGGATGTAGTTTGAGTGTTTGGCCTGCAAACAGTGTTTGGTTGCAGGATGCAGGGACAGCCAGAAGCTGATGGACCGACAAGAATGCAGAGAAAGGGCTGGAGGAAAACCACGCACAGCCAGTTAACACAGAAACCACCTCCTTTGGGATGGCATGGAGCGGTGGGGAGGCAGGATGGGTTGTGGGGTGGAGGACAGATAAGTTGCTTTCAGGAAAGATAGAAAAAATAGCTGGGGAGGCAGCGAAAGGACTGAGGCTCTAGCTGCAAACATCCCCCCAAGTGAAGGACAACTCTGCTTGGTGCCACAAGCCTCCTGCCCAGGGTCGAGCACCTGAAGGTGCCCTTGCAAGTAGGTTGTGATTCCCCATGGCCACAGGGCATCCACTTATGAAAACGAGATATTTTAAGTGTGATGCCTTTGATGAGTAGTTTACTTGAATCTCTCTACTCTGTGTGTAAAGCACAGTACTTCTTACTTGAGCAACATAAAAAACTGAATGAAAACAGAATCTAATTCTGTATTTTTCCCCTTCCCCACTTGGGATCCCTTGGCTCATTAACAAGCTTGCTAATTCTTTAGCAGAAAGCATTAAGGATCAGCCCATCAAATATTCAGTTTTTTTTTCAAACCTGAACAGCCATATGTGCTGTGAGATCAGCTGCACTCCATCAGCTGATTGAATTAAAACAAGAGAAGAGGTAAATTAGAAACTGTCTGCACAAGACAAATCCTGTGAAAACATGAAATCCTACCAAACACACTGTCACTGTGAATAAGCATCACAGTCACTGGAGGATGTGTCAATACTTAGAGGGGAGAAAAATCAGTTTCTTAGAGGTAGGTTGTTAGTTCAACAACTGTGAACTGCTGCCTTGTAAATGTTAATGACTGTAAGATCCCACTGGCTGCAGTTAAGCTCCTGGTGGAGTTGGACATGTGAAGAATTACAGAACACAAATATGGTAATCAGCAGTATATTTCTAAACGCTGCTCTTGCTTTCCAAAGCAGAGGGAAAAGCCTACAGGTGGAATGAGACCCACTTCACTGCATGGCACTAGTGCAATAGCTGCCTCTGCACTAGCAGAGGGTTTTATTTCAGTCTCACTGCTGGAAAGAAATTGCTGGGCAATTTTTGGGAGGGAGGTGAGAAGGCTGCCCTCAGCACGCACCTTAGTGGAGAAATTTGGGTTGGCTTTTCTGACTAAGCCCTGTGGGAAACTCCTGGAAGTTTTGGGAGGAAGACAGCAACTTCAGGTGACAGGGGCAGTGGGGGAGAAGGAAGGTGTAGAGACTTAGAAGCAGCCCCAGTTTGCTGATGCTACCTTTCTTGCTCATTCTCATTGAATACAGAAATACTCCAAAGCATCAGAATCATATTAAAAATGTATCAGATGCATAAAATATCATTTGTTTTCGTTGCAGTCTTTCAGGAGAACTTTCACAGCACAGCTTTGCTTTTAGGTTCCTAAATTTCAGGGCAATTCAGGCATTATTTTGGTTGATGTATGCTGTTCACTGCATTTTTTCAGTATGACTCTTTTTGTCTTTCTTACTCAAATAAATGAAAAATCATACCTAACGGTGTTTGGAAAATGTGTTATTTCACCCAAAGCACTAAATCCCAGAAATGTTAAGACGTTAAGCCATCTAATCCAACCTCCAGTACTCACTTATTAACATCGCCTTTCTCGCCACACCATGACATCCAGCTCATTTGTACAGTACCTTTTCTACAGCAGTTGCTGTCTGCAGTAATTCACTTGGGTCAGCTTTCCTCCAGCCAGCCTGGGTACCGCTGGTGGCGTGGATGGCAGTACCATGGAGCTTCAGCAAGCTCTGCCTGGAGCTTCTCCAGCTTCTCAGTGAGAATTAGCAGTCCATACGGTACTTTGTGCCGCTAGAGCAAAATTAGCAGCAGTACCAGAGCTAGCTAAAGATATTTTGGCTTCATCCACATAAACTGCAATGACTACGGGGGAGGCATACCTGTATACGCTACCATCCCCTTGACTCCTCACACCTTGGCAGCTTTCAGGATACACCATCTGTATGTGGTGCCTTGGACTTCCTCTGTGTCCACTGCAGCCAGAGTCTCTTTATTACCTCTTTCTCCATCCAAAAGGCTGGGGGGAGATTCCTCACTTTTCACAGCTTTTGTCCCTTTTTGGGCTTTCTCAGGTCATCAGAGTCTCTCCCCAGGTGATATGTTATTTCTTGTCAGCTTATCTGAACAGAAACTGCTCCTCGTTTGGGCATCATGCATGGCACATCCTTTTTATTGCCCACATTGTGGTTTTCAACTGTCAATAAACTTTCACAGCCAATGAATTAAACCCAGACATATAAACATCACTTCGCTGGCCCTTAACATACAGAGTCAGAGGTAGAGAACCGTGTAAAATGGCACTAAAATATTATACTAACAGTGATAATGTCAACCAACCACTAATTAGTTGTACATGAACAGCCCCCCCTGAACTGTCACACTTGGATTTTTGCTGCTGTCACTGTTGTTGGAAATAGTGTCTCAAAGGAGTTTGGATTTTGAAGTATGCTTTATATTTAAACCTTGAAATTAATAAATCTTGGTGCTAACAAAAAATATCACCTTAAAAAGGCAAAAACTATTAACAGTTCAGTGGAAATAGGAGATCAAGCTATAAACTGTTACGGTGGAAATAAGACTTACCACAAATGCCAGTCAAAGGTAATCTGCCTTTCAGTCTTCCAGGTCCTGGTGCAGGACATGGAGGCACTTTCTGTGGCATCAGCCACCCATGGGCTGGGGCACCGACATTTTCAAATATGGCAAAATCTGTTCTGTTTTGAATCAATTAGGGTGGTACAGAGGCAAAAGACCCATATTATTTTTAGAACACAAGTAGCCAATGTGCAAAGGCTTTGTGTTAGGAATAGGCAGGCCAGTATAAAAGAGCTGGTGAAACACCATCATGCTAATGTGGTGGAATTAATGTTTAAAATTGCTGTTTTGTAGTGAGTGTATGCACCCTGTTATTTAACAAAGCAAGAGAGAATCCAGAATGAATTATCCGGCCTCTCTGCTATACAAAAATAATACAGTAAAATCCTTACTAATTTTTTCCTCTGTTTAGAGTGTTTCACAAAGCTGGAAAAGAGGCACAATCACCATCTTGTTCCAATACAGAGAAATGACTCCTTGTTATTAATGGCAAAGGGCCAGATAGATCCTTGTTTTGTGTATCTCTGCCACAACTCCTCTGAGGCCAACAGAATTATGCATATTAATAAACAGAAAGGATCTGTGCTATCAGTCCTAATGAAAGAAGAATGAAATGCGTGTAATAGCAGGTATCTGTGCTGCTGGGAGCCTGGGGTTTGATGCCTTCAGCTGTCACCTTTAAAGGACAACCTACTTTCTACCCCTCTTGGTAAGATTCACTCAAAACAAAGTGAAACCACAAAGAAGGTGTGACTTGAGATGACAGCATCCTCCAGTAAACCCTATGGTGACAGTGGTTTCTTCCATGATTAAATGGGCATTAAGGAAGCCGACTCATCAGACAATGCAACTGGATGCTGTTATATGACTTAGTTTTCCACCCAAATTAACATTCCCATTTTTTTCACCATGTTTTCAGGGATGGCTGTAAAGCAGGGGAGGGAGAGCCAGAGGGCTTGTGGTAGCATGCATGCATTCTGGGCTGTAGACTGCAACTGTGGTTGCAGAGCCAAGCAATCATTATGTCACAGTCCCGGATACCTAAGGACACAGCCCTGGTTTGCGCTGTGAGCCCACAGGGTGACAGACCTGCTGCCATCGCCACCTTAAGATGTGTCTCTGAAAAGCTGCATTAGATTGAGTTGTGGGTTTCAGTGGCTGACGTTACATGTGTACCTCAGCCGTGCCCATTTTCCTGTCTCCTACACTGATATTTGCAGTAGATGTGCTCTTATATCTAGGAAATTCCTCTGTGGTGCCCAATTTTCCACAACTAGAGCTGATCAGCGGGAACTCTCCCAGCACTGCCACATTTTGGTCTCACCCAGGAAGCATGAGCTCTCTGTTTATGTCTGTCAGAGGCAGCTTTCCTCATCTGGGAGCTGAGACAAATATTCTTTTGTTAATCTTATTTAATCATATTTAGGAGCAACACATGAGTTAGCAGTTAGCTTCACTTGGCAGAAAGACTCAAAGGAAATTGAGGGAGAAAAGAGAAGTCTGCTAAAAGGAAATTAAATCCCTTTCAAGAATATTCCATTGCAACGTCTGTACTAATAAGTAAAATGGACTAATAACTGTTCTCTTACCCTGAGGCCACTCAGCATAGCATGGCTCATGTCCAAAGAGCTAAACTGCCTTACAGGCACAAAGCGGAGTGGCTTCACCCACACTGCCTGTCGCACAGGATTGTCTCTGCAAGAGCTGGCCCCTGCCCAAGCTGTGCTGGTGTGGCCACATTCGCCCAGCTGTGGGCCAGCGCTCGGGTGTGTGGTCCCGTCTGTCTCTTAGCAGAGATGCGGTCTAATTTTTCCACACAATGCGCTTGACTTCCTCCTGCCTCGTGCAGAAGCTTCAAAGATCATGGAGAACACAGTACTAGCCACGCTGCAAAAATCATGATTGAAAATCTCTAGCGTTTTTTATTGCATATATTTTGGCATCTTTTTGCCATTGTAGTTCGTTGCCCTCAGGACACATTGGGCTGGTTTGTTGAAAATGTGAAAGGTAAAAACTGTTTTTTAAAGGAAAGACGAGAACATACACAGTCATTTGTCTGCAGGACACAAAGTGCTGTTTTAAGTCCCTCTTTTAAGAGGGACTGACTGAATACTGATCGAGTTTTCACCAACCAAAACGCCGTAGTACCTGCACTTTATGATTAGCACTAAATGCCATTTACTGCATATGGTGCATTGTGTCATTCTTAGTTATTTTGGATTTAGTAGCCTAGGAAGTAAAATGCTATCAGGTGTGTTTCAAAAGTGAAGTATGTGGAAAAGACCCAATTATTTCATGTACAAATTATTGATGTTGCCTTAAATGATGGGATTCTGACTCAGTCATCCAAACAGTTTCACTGCATAGGTTGTAATGAAGATGGTGATAAACTGTCACGTTTCTGATGGTTTCTGAAAACTTAATTTTTGCCAACAGAATTAATTTAATTTAGAATACATATTCTTGGCAATATTATTGACTACACTTAAGGTCACACAGACATAAAAGGGCTTACATACAAACTTCAGTTAAAAAATGTGCAATTTTATGCAGAAATTGCAAGCCTGTCACTTTACCCTTGGAGAGAAAAAGTTATTCAGAGTAATGACAATAGCTTAGTGGGAGAGAAAGTGGGCTTCACGCAGTAAAAAAGTTTCTCTCCAGCTGGGTGGCTTTTCCACAGGCTTTCTTTCATTAATATTATCAAGTTATTTGTTATTTACTCATGAATGCTGAATAAATACTGAGCAAATTCAAGACATTATTAATTTTCCTAGCATTGCATGTACGCATATGTAATGGTTCATTATAGCCCAGAGTTTTCAACATATTCCAGTGTAAATGAGAAGAGCCCAATTAAAAAAAATTGTAGACCCTGCTCCAACCTTTGTTGACTTCAGGTCCTGATGTTGAATTGAGCACCAAAAGAGAAAATTATGCCTATTAAATTGAGTAAACATTTTCTTCATTTATCTGGGTGGCTTTTTTCTGTCAGTGAAAACTATTTTTTTGCTAAAAATGCCAACCCTTAGAAACTTAATGAGTATTAATGAAAAGCTGGAATAATTTAGCATGGACAAAAAGAGGGTAATTTTCCTTAGACATTTCGTTAGTACAAACCGAACCCTTAAAGGCCTATTCTCCTTGTGGTTTGTCAGAATAATTCTCATTATAGTCAATAGGAACCAGGTATATATGCATCAATAGCAGAACAGACTGCTAAATATAGTTGCTGCTGCAGCAACTTGTTCGCTCTGTTGTTCATCAGATGGGGAAGCTGGAAGCTGCAGCAGCCTCACAGCGTGAGAAGGACCATGCCTGAAGACATTTTTGTCCTGGGAACAGGGTCATGAGCTTGGTTTCACGCTTCCAGGTACTTCAGGCTTTTCCCAAGCGGATGGACAGTCTTCAGCCTGCTGTGTTTGGGCCCACCGCACCGGGCTGACGGGCACACAAGCTTCCCTTAGCCTAAGCAGGGTACCCAGACTTGCCATATGCATCACATTTTCCAGGCTGTGACCACTGCAGGTTCTGCAGTTGTTCCAAAAAAACAGATGGTCGGGGCTTTTCCCCATTAGCTGGGGAAGCAGCGTATATCTCTAGACAAAGCAATAAAAGATCTGCACACTTTGCCTCGTCTAAATTTCCTCATTTTTTTGTGCTGTCACTCCACAGCTCCCTTGCATCTGGAGATGACATTTCCACCCTGTCTTCCAGGCTCAGCCTGTCTTTCCCTCTCCCTGCCTGGGCAGCAGCATCTTTCATCCTCCCTGGTGTCTCCCTGCTCAGAGAGCTGCCCCCAGGCTCTCTTCTCCTAAACAAGCTGCCTTTGTCTCTGGGCCCTTGGAGTCTCACAGGAGTCACTTAGGCTCTGTGATTTTTTTTAAGACCCAGGATTAGTATCTGATATCTTTTTTCTTTTGTCTGGGATTTTCTGCTTTCCAAATCCAGAATCCTGTGGAGAGGCAGGGGAAAAAAATACGGCCTTTAACCTTTTGGTTTGCTTTGGTAGGATCTATACAGGTGCTGGTAGTCTTTCGCTACCAGCCCTTTTGTGGACAGACATTGACTTCTTTTCCTTGTCTTCTTAGCACATGGAGTATAAAGCATTACAGAGTAAAAACCAACCATAAGGAATTCATAAATTATACATAGGCAGATTCCCAAAATCATCAGACATTCCCTTCTGTAAAGTATGTCCCCTATCAGTTAGTTTCTGTGGTATATGTACCTTTCCTTATCTTGTCATCTAAGCTTTCATGGATTATTTTTTTTTTAAATATAATTTCAGTGAGTTTTCATTTAAAACAAACCAACAGGACTCTGCTTTTTCACCCCTCGCTCTGTCCCTTTTTGTCAGCAGAAACCACACAGTTTGGGTGGACAGGTGGAGGGAATTCTCGGCTGAGACAGACACATACCTGGGATCTTTGGTTTCGGTGTCCCATCTCTTGACCCTGTGATGCCAGTGAAAGAGCTGGCCTGCCCAGGGATGCCCGTGTTTTGGGTGCTTTCATGTAGTCCCTGGCAGCATTTCTGGCTGCAGCAGCTTTGCAGATGTGCAAGGCTGTGAATCCAGCTTGAGAATGTCCCTTCTCACACGCTTCACTTGGCAAAAGATAATTCAAAAGTCGTGTGGCAATGAAAAAGCCATGCCAGCTAAATAGTGTATGCGAGTACTAGAAAGCTCAACACATGCAGAAATGGGCTGATCCATGATGCATTTTGTGCTATCTGTTCAAATGCCTGTGTTTTGGCCAACAGCCCCTGGGTTGGTAATCATTGCAGAGTACATCCTAGGAACCATGCAGGATCTGGGGCCAGCAAGAAGTACCTAATTATGGCGGAAGCATAATTATATGGTCCTTTGCAATGTGTCCTCAATTTTTTCACAAAAGATACCACTCACTGAATTTTTAAGGCCATGTCTCCCCCCATGCATGAGTTTTCCTGCAGCAATGGTAAATCAAGTCTTACAAGTAAAAACGTAGGTGTCTTTAAAATACAAAGCAAGGATTTTAATGCATTGTTGCCTTGGCAGTTGCATTTTTACGAAGCTCATATCCCAAAATGAAAGCACTTTAAGAATTCTACAACTTAAAGTATATGAAAATGGAGCATCCTGTGAAACAAAGATAAGGGGAATTAAATGCTGAAGCCAGCAGAGGTAAAAGGGAAAATGTAGCTGATCATACACCTACCCGCCCTCGCCATCCCTCTCCAGCTCACATCCGCTCGTCTCTCTGCTGCTCTGTTGCTGTTTCTGAATCCAGATGGCTGCGGGGTCAGTCCAGCCAAGCACTGCACTATTTTTCTGGTGTGCAACAAGTCGGGCTCCTGCTGTGAATCAACTTCACGCTGCCACCTGCTCTCATTCACTGACTCCTGTGAGAGCCTAGAAGGAGCAGGCACCCAGCTCCGAGTCCAGTGTCAGAAGCAGCCCCTTTGAGCACCCCTTGCAAAACAGACACGGCATCAACAGCTAAACTCTTTGCATTAGTTCTGATCAGGAGGGATGCATGAACCTCCTGGCAGATCTAGGATGTGAAATATAAGGATCTGCCCAACGAAATACTTTGTTTACGAGAACACACTCTGTCTGACTCCATCTAAACCGGGGGTAGCCAAGAGGCACTTCTGATCTTACATGTCTGGCTGTGTCCTAACTGTACAGCAGGGTAACAGACTTGCATACATCAGTCCGTGCAACTTTGCTGCACCCTAGTTTCAGCCCCAAATCCCCTGGATGCATGGTTGAAGAGAGTCCAAATACAGCTCAGCTGGTTCTTGGATCTGGGTAGTGGGAGGACAAGGAGCATGGAGGGTGAAGCAGAGCACATCAGGTGAATTTAGACTAAACGAGAAAGAAATCGTTATGTTCCAGAACTATGCAATGTTTAAATCATGTATCTCAAAACAGAATTAAGGTGTGAGAAAACCTATAAAATGCACAACTGCATTTCTCCACAAAATTACAGGGTTTCTTCTGTTTGGAATAATGACTGAAAATTCCTTGGTATCACAGAGACTATTTAAGGTCACATCTAGAAAAGCATATTTAAAGAAAGTTCAGGCCTTTTGTGTCTGACACTTACATTCTGATTATCTGTCTGGAGGCAAAGCTCCTAATTTTGATATGTAATGAATAAAATGCACAAGTGGAAGGAATCAAGATAATGAATTTGCAGGATAATTTTACTAATTATCTTGTTGCTGATCATAGAATCAAGGTGCTGCAAGTCAATCCTACCACAGCTATTAATATGCAATGCCTAAAGCTGTTCTTGTAACATTTATTACTCGTCTCACTGGTTCTACACAAGTTGATAGTTTTCTATTAAATTTGTAAAAGCAAAGCCTCTAACATGTTCCTTGTTCCAAGCATGACATGTTAAATTATACAGGTTTACCAAAGTCTAAAGTAAATGAGAGCATTTAAAATAAGATGTTTTGTACTGCGTGAGTGTCACGTGATGAGCTGAGATGGAATTTATCTCACCTTGTTGTAGTTATTTGAAGGTAGCTATCTAATCTATTAATTTAATCTCCCTACGTAGTCATAGGAAAGAAGATGGGAAAAAGTGTCCCCTGAAGATGCCTCTCTCCTCACTGACTACAGAGGGATCCCCATCACTTCGCTGAAATGGACAATGAATTATTTTATGACTAAACCTAAGAGGGATTAAAGTTTGTTGTGGGGGAATGGTAAACAGGAAACTTTTCAACAAGAAAAAAGGCAGAAACAAGTAATGGTACTGTGAGGTTATGACTGGCCCATCAACAGTTTGGTTGGCAATACTCAGAAGATAGTTGGAGAACAGAAGCACAGAGTCTGTATTAGTCATCTGACTTTGGGAACAGATCAAGAACATGAAAAAGTGTCTATTATAGCGAGCCATCAATATCCAGACTGTAGCAACAAGATAGACAAGCTCAGGAGCCATAACGGGATGCTCAGTGTGGCTTTAGGGAAAGGAAAAAATGTGGACAGAAGTTAGTGAAGATGAAAAATTATGAGATTAAAAGTACATGCAAGAAAGATAAAAGCAAACACAATATTGGAAAAGTGATCAGTGGGAGGAAGCAGGTGGATCCTGACTCCTGCCTTCTCTTCTGCATCCCAGAGGACCAGAAGGAGTCCAGTCTCCTTGCTCCCCAGAGCAGCACAGACTTCTCTCCCTGTGTCATCAACCACAAATCTCCTAAACTGTATCTGCAGCCTTTCCTGCTGTGCCCTCCTGTATGCCAAAGTTTAGATGTTGCCTATTTTTCTCCCACGTAGAAAAGTCTGGAGTCTGGTTCATCATGATGCAAAGGGCAAACAAAAGAGAAAATCTGGAGACACTACAAATGCGGAATTCCATAGGGTGGCCCTAAAGGGGGTGCTCTGAGAAACTGGCACAGCAGATCTGGACCTTGTAACCTCATTTCTGTGTCATCCTGGCTGGGCTCTGTAGACACCTTGTCTCTGTATTGCTCAGTGTCTGTTTAAGCAGACTTGGATCTCCAGCCTGTAGTCCTTGGCACTGCCCATGTGATGGAGAGCATTGTAATGGGTATATAATTTTTGCTTAGAAAAGAATAAAAGTCCTCCCAAAAAATCTATTCAGACTGCTCCTGCAGCAAGCTAAGATACCATAAAGTTTTTGATAACTAAATCCATTTGGTGCTTTATCTCTGCCCTCAAATCATTTCCTTCTAATATTAGACAAAACTACAGCACAATAAAAAACAATAATGGTTGGGCACTTGGCTTAATAAAAGAGTCTTTTGAACTGCTATTATAGCATAGAAAAGAGGTCAGCCATTTCAGCATAGATCTTAAAGTTAGCTGGAAATATTTGTAATATTAACAGGAGAATCAAAGCTGCTTCTCTGCCAACCATGCCTGCAAATAAGGACGGAGCAAGTAAAGACTTTAGAAGCCCCAGAGGACTCTGCTTTAATAAGCGAGTCATCTAAAAGCACTGTTGCAGACAACCAGAGGGTACGAAAAAACCCAGACCAGAAACGACCTGACTGCTGAGAAACATTGGAAGGCAACAGGTTCTCTCCACACAACTGGATAAACACAGTTTTGAAAAATAAGGATCTATCACGCTGCCTTTTTAGTTTCTGTTTCATGGTTTGGTTGGGCTTTTCTGCCCCATAAAAGTTCACCAGAAACATTAAAAGCAGAAACCCAGTGCTATTTGCAGGTTTTGTTTTTGTTGTCGGATGAAATTGAGAGCATACTGTGCTATAAATAAAAGCTTGTAAGTAAATTTCCAGCACATTAAAATCTGCCTAACAGGAGATTAAGATGGTCTGAAGTCACTGACTCAGATCATAAACAGTGCCGCCGTTAGCTGAAATGATTAATCACTGTGGTACAAAAGAAAAGAGGAAATTTGTTAAAAAATAAGCAGGGGACAGGATGCTAACTCCAGGGGCACACTGATTGGCTCTTTAATAATGTATAACGAAGCGCGTGCCAGATCAAAAGCAAATCACATGCAGCTGGCAGAAAATGAAATGGCATTAGGCAAAGTATTTGTCTAGCTATGAGGCTATTTAGGAAACTGCTGTCTATTAATGTAATGTCTATTAAAGCTTTTCAAATTAATTTTTGCTCATAGAAAGAGCATAAATAAGACATGGTATATGCATTTTATATATATATATACATGCACATATGGGGATATCCATATGTATACAGTATATATTATAAATACCACAGATATCTAGTTGCAACTTTGCAAAATTACCAGGTGTTATTAGCAGCTATTCAGGCTAATTAAATCATCTTCACATTCCTATTTTAATTGTTACTGTGTGTGAGTGTGCACTGAGTAATTCTTACTTGGTCATGTTAGGATACTGCTTTTGCTGTGACAGAATTTGACAAAACCCTATGGCAGAGAGCAGAGCAGAGAGTTGCGCCATCACATCCCTGTCCCTCATGGGTTACACTGTCAGCTTTTAAAATCTAGAAGGGACACACCTGTCTGCTGAGCTCCTTCAGCTTTGAACGGGGCAGCTCAGCAGCAGCTGTGAGAAGCCAGGGAGAGATGCTTACACAGGGAGGTGCTTTCCCATGAACATTCGTTTTCAAGCAGGTCAAAACATGGTGTTTTGAGACGCCAGTCCGCCCATTGGTGGCGGAGGCTAGGCTTGTGCAGAAGTCTGAAGGCACATGCTTCTGCATCTGGCTGCAGTGTGGACCTGGTTTTAATCCACTGAAAGCCCAAAGCACAACGCCTGGCCTGAAATCCCAGCGCTTTCCCCCTCCAGCCCCGTGGTCCAACTCTTAGGCTGCAAACGTGATGCTTCATCGTGCCTCCTGGGCTGCTGGCTTGGGATTTTCTGCCTTGCCAGAAGTCCAGCTTCAAGAGGAGGGAATGGGCAGTGTTCCCTCCTGAAACCTAATGTGGCCTGAAGGTCTCCTCAGGAGCAGGAGTCACCTGAGGCTGACAAGAGCCTGCAAAAGTCCTGGCTTCTGAGGTCAACCCGAGCAGTGGAGCACCAACCAGCCTCTCTGCCATCCGCACTCTCTGCTGCTGAATATTTGAAAGGCGGCGTTACTCTGTGCCGTTACACAATAAGCGCCGCCACTTCACTGTCACGCCACCCCATTCTTGTCGCTGCACAGCAGAACCCATCAGCTGATGCGAGCAGCGCGTGGGGATAAACAGAGCTCATGCAGACTGGCAGCCCCGCGCCTTTCTGCAATTACCAACAACAGTTCATTTCTGTCACCGCTTACTAAAAACATGGCATAGCTACCGAAATAAGTGAGCACTTAAGGGAAACCCAGACCTTTTATATCTGCCACTTATTTCCTGATTATCTTCCTGGAGGTCAGGCCCTTCATTTTGACACTTAATGAATAAAATGCCCACGTTGCAGGAAATGGGATAATGAATTGTGAAAAGACATAATCAGCAATGACTAAATAATTAAGGGAATTGAAATGTAGAGTCATGTGGGAATGTATTAATAATAACATGATTTTTCCATATGCTAAAAAATTCTGTCTGTTTTTAGAAAATCAGTCATCACACATGCTCTATGGCAAAAAAAATAAAAATTAATGTAGACTAATAGGAACTGTAATTAGATGTTCTGCTTTTAAACAGCTGAATAAAAGATGAAATCATATAGAAAGTATATTTAGATACAAGCCAGAAAGTAAACTGATTATTATTCATAGTGCTGTTAATAGGAGCTGTAATTTATGCATCTAGTGGGAATCATGTTAGGCAATTAGGAAAGGGAGTCACACTTGACTTCCCTTTATGCTTTTACATATTTATATATTTTTCTATATCTTACCAATGTCTCCATCTTTCCAGTTACCTTTAATACACATAACTGCCTAGAATAATACCTTTTACAGTGAAATGCTCTGTTGGAGTTCAAAAGTTGGCCTTCACTTAGATTAAAGAAAACCGCACAGGCTTCTCTTTGATCGTATTTATCTCCTGACACTGGACTTTTGCAGGTTCCCGGTACTACACGAAGAATGGGACTTTTTAATTTCTCTCAGCACTTCACCTTCAAAGGCTTACAGCAGAAATTATCATGTCAGTTGGACTGGATTGTGCTCGCTTCTGCTCCCCTCTGTGTATGTTACCCTGTCCCTGCTTACCCAGGACACAGGTTCAATTGCTTAGTCTCTGTAGTCTGCTCCTAACAAAACCTGGGATCCTGTAATTCACCACACTCCCAGCACTGAAATCCCAATGATCTGGATTTTGGTTCTGGTTGGCATTGCTGTGTTTTATATATTGAGTACTTTCAACAGTTCAGTGCAAGAATGCTTTATGCTTCTTTTGTGCAACAACATGGTTATCATTTTCATCCAAAAGTGTTCTAGTATCTAAACATGTATTGATGCAGACTCTCAGCCATCCCATAAAATGTGGGTCAGCCAGAGAGGATCACATCACCAGATACGTTTGAACAGATGGGTGGGCTGAGGTACAGAGAGCTGTTGTGGTTTGCTCAAGGTAAAAAAGCAAGCCAGTGACAGAGCAAAGATTAAAATTCAAGGCATGAGATCAGTGAAGGATTAAGTGCCGTGTTCATCTGCTTCATTTCCAGACATATATAACATGTACCTCAGATAATCTGCAGGTATTACAGTTTGGAAATATTCAGCACATAGCTCTCAAAAAGGAGAGCCAGGGAGAGGAACAGGGAAGGGACCTTCAGGACCCTCAGGGAGAGGTGGACCAGTGGGTGGGAAGGGGACTTCTCACACAGGAGCTGTGCTGCTGCTGGGTTGCAGAACTGTTTCACAGCTAACCCACAATCATCAGCACTCAGGAACAGCACAAGGTGATAACCTGAGCCAAGAGCCTCCTCCCAGCAGATGAACAAATTCTCTTTTTTCCTCTCTGTGCAGTGCTGACTTGGGCAAAACTACCCCGTAAGCCAGACCCCAGTTACTCCCAGCCACGTCTGAGATGACTTCCCAATGAGGCTTGTAACACGTTAGCAGTCCCAAATTTGGGTTACTCTGGACGGGGTTTACTTGCCATGTTCTTCTGCTAAGGCCGTTCTTCTCACCACTTTGCCAGGTGCCATGCCCCAGACAGAAAGTTCTGGAGCCTCCTTGGGGTATGGGGCACTCTTCCCCACTCGCTCTGTCCCCCTGCAATCCCTCCTAGAAACAAGGACCTGGTGCCTTGGCACAGCCCTCCGGCTGCAGGGCTTGTGCTTTGGCTGCGGACCATCTTTCATAATCGGGCTGGTGAGCGCTGCCTCTGCTCCCGCCTGGGGAGGGGGCTGCCCACGCCAGCTGCTCCCACCACCGCCCCGGCTGCAGATGGCCCCACCAGCAGCAGCTCACCCTCCAATAGCCCTGTCCTTCCCCCTGTCCTGCCGAACCATCTTTACAGTACTGCTTTGTGTAGAAGTGATTCAGTAACGACATGCTTTTTGGCACCCCTTGCCACCCTCCTCGCCTTTCCCATTCCAGAGCTGGGAAGCAGGAATTCTCCATGAGAAATATTCTGTCGAGCTACAAGCCACAAAAAAAAAGTGGTTAAAAGCAGTAAATGCATTCCCATGTACTCTAATAAGGGGTGTGTGTGTGTGTGTTTGTTTGTTTTTTAATCAGACAGAGAGTGATTTTAATTTGTCCCACCTAAGCACCTCCTGTGCGTCACCCTCCCCGGCCATCCTGGGCGTTGCACGAGTCTGGCTCATTGCATTTGTTCTCTGTCAAAGTGCAATATCTTGGGATGGTTTCTGCAGGCTTAAAATAGAAACGTTCCTGCTTGCTGCTGCTGATGTATCATTGGGTAATCATTAAATAAATTCAGTGTTTTACTGCATTAACAAAAACACATGATTGTTTAACAGAGTATATTACAGAAGATGGAGGCTTTAATGGTCTCTATGGATTTTTAGTTTGTAAGAGTACATTATGAAGCTGTCTTGGTAGGGTGCTGTTTTCATATGTGAAAGAACTTACTGGCGTTATACATCATTTTTATATCTTGTTGCTAGGCAACATATCATAGTGCAGTTATTGCAAAGGTGTCTGCTTCCTCGTTAAAAATCTTCATGTTGCTCCTTAATTCTGCAAAATTAGCTCTCTTATTGATCTTATCCTGCTTCCTCAGATATCTATTGATTGAGGTTTCATTTGTTAGGTTTTGGAGAAGTATAACAGTTTTTTTATTAACTGAATTTGGGGTTGAAACCTAAAGCATGTACATTAGTGCTAATCTTTAGTTTCCCCCTTCATTGCAATTTGTTTTCATGCAGGGATCCATGTGTTTCCATTCACTTGGGATTCAAAATCAGAGAAGTAAGGTATGGTCTATGACAGCTAGGCTTAAAAAACCAGAAACAACAAAAAGCAGGGGCTACCTAGGGTGTTCTGGTAAAGAACTAAAAATTCTCTTTAAAACTCGTTTCTTCCTCTCTTCAAAACAATCTGCAGTTCCTGCTCCAGCATAGTGCTGTTGCAAACTCCTGCTATATTAGCATTTCCAAATCTGGGGGCAGTTTTGTCTCAGCTTGGGTCAGGCTGTGCAAGATTTGGGGCTTTACAGGACCGAGCTGACTTCAACGCCTCACTTCATTCTCGCCTGGAGAAGGCACATCTATTTCAGAAAAACGCAGTTGGTAATAACAGACAGTATCGCTCACAAGTATCTTCCGCACAACAAAATAACATCTTTTTTTTCCTAGTGCCTGCATCTCTCCCCTTTGTTACTGCTCCTCCCAAGCTTCCTTGAGCTGGAGAGCTGTCTGCCGGGGCCATATGTCCTCCGCAGGGGTGGCTCTGGCACGTGTCACCCCAGATGCCTCCACATGCTCACGTGGAGCCAGGGCACGTGGAGGGGCTGCCAACACCAGGCAAGGGGGGAAACAGGGGTTTCCACAGACCTCCACACGCAGCAAATGGCCCTTTATTATCCTCATCCCTCATACCTTTGCTACTAGCGTACTGTAATTCCTTTCATTAACCACACTTAATGCAGTGGTGGTCGGTATAACTACTGTTCATTTTGGGGCAAATGGTACTATTAAAATATCAGGTTTTAATTAAGCTGTTTTGGATAAAAGCTGGCATGCTAAAAGCCTTTATAAAGTCTGTTCCTCACTACACACCCACACAACAACAACCAGTAAATCAATGGGATTTTGTCTAACCTCTCCTATATCCCAAAGATATAATTTGGCATGTGGTATCAGGGCAGTTATTTCTAAAGGTATGTCCTCTGGAGGAGGAGAGGAGTGAAAGAAACATGAAAGTTCGCTCCCTTACTTTCTAAGCTGTAGAAGAATTAAAAATAGATAGAAGATTTTGTTTTCTCTAAAGCCTATTTTTTTTAAGGAAAAGTGTGCAAACAATTAATTGATAATGGGACTGACTAGTTTTGTGAAATTGTTATAGATGTCATTGTAAATGCAAGAAAAGAAATTGCAAGGGCCAAAATGTTTAACATTACAATCAGTCAATGTACTTTCCTTAAAAATGTCTGCAAATAATTTTGACATTTAAAAACTGATAGTTGCCTGTTTACTCTTGAACAACTACCTATGCACAGATTTCACCCCTGGAACACACTGGGCTATTCCTGAATGACTGTGTGGCTTCATTTGAGCCCTGCCTGCTTCCCTGTAACTTGCAAGGGAAGGGATAGGGTGGCCTCACACTACTTTTCCATTGCTTCTAACCACACAATTTGCCTTTAATGTTTGGCCCCCTGGATCATACAATAGCTTCAGCTCTGTTCCTCCAACATAGTGAAAACGTTAGTGTTGTTCTACCACTAACTATTCCCCTGCTTCACACCACTGGCTGACCCTGATAACAGCAAGTGATGAATATCCAACCTGACCAGCTTGGCCTAATTCCTTTCCTCCTATCTCTGATCTCTCTGAAGAGACACTTGCAAAATGGATGCAACTCACTGTAGTCTAGGAAGTGTTGCCAGTGTCCACAGGAACCTTCCTTCCATTTCAGGGAAGAAAGGAGTTTGGGGAATCAGCCTCTCTTTTAGTATATCTTTATCCATAAAGTCATATTTTGTTTGAGCAGTTTTACCAGTTGATCTCTTGCTAGCTCCTTTAGTCTATAGAGAAATCCCTGCAAAGGTGATTGCATCCCATCATGGCCAATGGACTCAGTTATCGGTCACAATCAGCTTAATTGGATGATTGTTTCATTCATGGGAAATTTCTACCATAGGTAACTGAGCTGGCTCAGTTAATCACCTGCTGTTTCTCCATGCAAAAGACAGAAAATTATCTCTTAATCCACATTCAGATTAAAGAATTAATGGAGACGATGCCACAGGACAACAAGAGCACACCTATGAGCACCGAAAAAGCTGTTACTTATTGCCCAACAACTCCAGAACAAAATGCAAGATACCCCGGAAAAAAACAAGATGAGCCTCCAACTCACATGCTACATCATATCCCATACCTACATTGTACATTATTTCACTGTTTTATAAAAAATAGTGCTGATTTTCAAACAGACTGTAGATTCATTGCTTTGGGAAGGCTATCCTTGCAGCAGGATTCCCCATCAGCCTCTTCTCCCATCTACCATGGTGTCTCCCCTCATGCTCCCCCACAGGTGGTCAGCTCAGGAGGTGAAGTGACAGCCTCCCTCTGGAACTCACCAGCAGCCATCAAACTGCAAACTGCCTGGTCCCCACTCCAGCCCTGCTCAGGTGCTGACAGGCAACCTTACCCCTGTGTCGTTACAGCCACAAAACGCTTTATCTGAGTCCTGAGGAACAAGGGGCTTTTTCCATGTAGGCAAGGAGACACGTGTCTTTCAAGACTATGTGTGTTTCTGGCTGCTATCAGCTGGCATGGTCTCTAAAATGTCCTACCCCATCACCTCAGCTTCCTAGAGCTCTACAGGGATTTATGGATGAAAAAGTCTCCATGACCAGGGAAAGCCATGTTACCAACTTCTATTTGCTATGCACTTCATTAAAAAAAAAAACCAAACCTGGATATTTTACTTCAATAAATTTTCTGCTTCCCCACTGACTTTCTGGATGCCCATAATTCTTAGAAAACTCAAGTAGGCAGGATCAGGATAATTTTGTTTCTCCAACGTGACGAATCTGCCAGCCCTGTCTGTTGCTTCTCTGTGTATCCTAGTCTCCCAGAACCACAGCCAAATCTGACACCTGGTGCCAGCCAACACCTGATAGTCCAAGGTTTTTTGGCCAACACTCTTCAAAACGTCTTAGCCCCAAGTGCAGAACCTCCTACAAAGCTGAATGTAAGAAGTGTATGGGCTGGATTGTTTCCCAGCAGCTCTTTGATCTGCTTACTCACAATATATCTATCAGCTTTGTTGCTGGGGCCCAACAGCACAGTCTCACCAGCTCATGTCACAACGTTTTTGGTCTTGCCACTTTCATCACAATCCAAGTTGCCAGGGCAAAAAGAAACCAGAAGGAATGGTGAGCCAGTCTGCAGCTTCAACCATGGGATACTTTTGCTGGCATCCATTTTCCTGTATTGTCAAACATGGTATTTCTTGGCCCTTGTTGGTCTTACTCCCAATTTAATCATCATCTTTTGTATCTTAAGTAACATCTTAGGATACAGAGGTGGATGATGCCTTTGATCATCCCACTTCTTAAATGTGCTGTGATACTTCCAAGTTTTTTCTTTTTAAAAAAAAAAAAAAGAAAATGGCAAATATGCCTGGTAGCAGCTGGTATGCCAAAATACTGTTACATAATCCTAGTGAGATTAAGACTATTTTGCTCGTCAAAATTAAGTCATGTTTCCTTATACTGCTTTCTCTGTCTGCACCCGTCAGGAGTTTCATCTCATGTATTTGCACTGCCAGCGCTGTGGGGCAGGAGCTGCTCTTTCAGTGTATGTGTGGGGCGCTTTGCTGAGTGGGTCCAGACCAGGAGTCTAGACCATAACCAGGAATTTACACCTCCAGCTCACAATTATCATGTAGTTTCACATCCCAAAGTGAAATTATTTGCAGAGACCTTGCGTTCCTAGCTGGGAGGGACCCTTCATCCTGGCGTTTTAACATGGCTTGCAAGACCCTGAAAGGAGCCTTTCCTAGAGGATGGCGGAGAGATCCAGGACCTTTTGGCTTGCCCACCTACTGCCTCATCCTTTGAAAGACAAAACTTAGCCTCTTCTGAAATTGGTTCCTAAGTTCAACAGATTCTGAGAGGTCCCAAATCTTAGATCCCTTTGCCAAAAATTACATAGCTGTAGCTTCACTTCTCATGAGGCATTTCCCCCCATAGGGGTCTCCCTGCCTTACCTGGCCATTCCAGCTTCAGGATGGAGTTCCTCACAGGCTCTTACTATGTCTTCTGAATGATAGAGAAGTGAATCTTTAAAACCTGTATATCTGGGGGGAAAAAATATCACTTCACTACCCTGTAGAATTCATTCTTCCAAGAGTTTTCAATGAGGACCAAACACAAGCTAAGTTCCACACTGGAAATGTTGTGTTTAAATTATGTCACAACCTGCGGATAGTTTTAGAGACTTCTGCAGATCTAAATCAATCTCCAGCTCCATCAGTTTAGCCTTCTACTTGTTTTCTTCCCCAAAATCTCAGTTCACTCACAACAAAAACAGTAAGATGTCATTTAATGTGTATAGGATTGGCATATTATAGTGATCCCCCAAAATTACTCAAACGTCCAGTCTGAAATGGTTAGAAGGCAATTTATTCCTGTGCAGACTTGTCCAGGTAAATTTTGAACTGTATTCCTATTTCCATGGGTTACTAAAGAGTCCCTCCAGACAGAGCCCACTCTCCTCCATGTGCTGAGGTGCTCAAACCTGCTTCCTAATGATTTGTTTACCCATGTACTTCTCCAAGTCCTCAGTTCTAGCTGGTAAATCAGAGACCAGCGCTGATCAAGTTTTCCCCCATTGTTCTTTGAGTAAGATTTCTCCTCCCACATCTGGACTTAAAATGCAGCTTGTTTGTTACCAAGAATGGCGTCTTTGTGGATCAGCACTTGGAGGAGAGGGAGCAGCTTCCTCGGCACTAACTGTGGCTTTTCACAGAGTTTTCCACACAGATTCCACGACCCGTCTCCCCTCCCTTCTGACTTGGAACCCAGTGCTCTGGCACACCTTGCTGGTGAGGTATCAAGAGGTAAACGGCCTCCTCATGACAACCTTACTGCTGGTGGTCCTGAAAGGGTCTGGATGGGGGTGGTGCACCTGGGGCTGCCTAAGGTGTTGCCACTGTAGGAGGAAACCAGTGTCTCCTGCACCAGAAACTTGCCCCTGTAGCAATATCTGTGTGGACAGCCCCTCTTCAAGAACCACAGTTAATGTCGGGTAAGTTACCTTTTTTCCCCCTCATTCTGTAATTAGACATCCCAATTATGTAGTTTAATCTAATTAAAGTAATGATGCAATTATACAATAATTGATACATAATCGGCATGCAAAAACCTGTGTAAGTATTATTTAACCAACAGAGCAAATTCTAGATGAACCTTTTCAGTCTCTTAAAAGTGTATCATTTTAGCAGCCTGCTTGAGGAAGGGATTTTGCCTACCCAAGCATTTTAAAATCATTACTGCCACTAGTAAAATTACTTTTTTTTTCTATTTATGGGCATTCAGCTTCCATTGACTTTAACAGAAGCTGTCTCTGAGCTCCCACAGACAGAAGTAAAGCTCAGAGCCTCTGAGAGACCTGCCTCAAGTATCTCATCCAAAGATGGCAAAGTGCTACAAAGCCATTTCAGGAATGCCTAATACTGCACTGCCTGCTGTTAGAGATGATAAAAAAAAAATATATCTCATTGTCGATTGCAAAAGAAGCCAGCTTTGTGGTACCGGTACTGGTACTTTTGCAGCAAACCTTACCATTTAGAACCTTTTTTAAAAAAAATCATTGACGATTATTTCTTCATTATCCAAAATAGCCATGCAAAATATGCATATTACGTAAGCAACACACAGATGTATCAGCCAAGCCTTAGCTGTGGATCCACCCAAGGTCTCACCCACCAAAATCATCAGAATGTGCAGGTTGATACCAGAGTCCTGGCTCTAATGGCACAAACAGGACTCCAGTTTTCTGTATTGGCTCGTTTTTCTGAAATAGATAAACTGAGAAACGTATGTTTCAGCATATGAGGATGTCAGCTGTATCTGTAACAGCCAAAGACCCACGTTCTGAAATGACATCAGAGACCTGGAGCCTTGTCTGATAAGAAATGGGATTTCTTCTCATCCTTGGATATTTCCTTTACCTGCTCCCCAACCCCTTACTGCTGTGCAGTGAACTGTGTATCCTGTATGGTTTTTTTCCCACCAGTGATGTGGCTGAATGTCAGTGGTATCTTACCCTTGTTTTGGAAAGCACTGCGGAATTAAACACATCCACATTTATATAATGCTCTATAATTAATCCAGCATGTCTGGATGTGTGAGGAAACAAGAATGGCCTGTCCCTTTCTTTGTCTCTGTTGCATAACTCATGCTTTAAACCAGGTGCATTATCTTGCGAGATGTTTTATAGGGAGTTTGCTCAAAATCCCCCAGTAGCTGTGTCAGTAGAACTGTTCACAAGCAGAGAAATTTCAGAGGGAAATGTGAATGTTCCCGATAAGTAGTCACTTCAGCTTTTTTTTTTTTTTTGTTGGTTTTTTGCATGATTTGCTGCTAAGGATCTAGTTTTAAGTGTTATTACCCATATGTATTGAAGTATAATTTTGATTTCATCCATATTCTCTTTAATGCCAAAATTGCTGGAAAAAAACTTGTAAAATTTGGTTTCAAATTCAAATATGATGGGTTTACTGTTATCTTTTAATTGCCAGTGTTCATATTGCTAGTATAAGTGTTTGTATAATCTTTTTCATGATAGATACTAAAATTTTGCAAAAGAAACGCCTATGACTGAACAGTTACTTGTTCATGCTGATATAAATTCACTTCTACGTATGGAAGTCACTGAGAGCCTGCACATATGGCCCACAGTTTCCAAGCTTAAGCAGTCACAGAGGCTTAGGTGACACTGATCACTGGTAAGGGTCATGTAGAGAACATCTTTGTCTTTCAATATTCTTTTTTTCCACCCACTTGGTGGTTTCAAGCTGAATGTAAGAGGATAGACTTGGCTGGGCAGTGTATGAAGAAAGCTGGTGTCAGACTGAGCCCTAGTTCCTTCAAAGTGAAGGCTGCAATTGCTTCAGAGACAGCAAAAAGCCATTTGCTTGCCTTTCTTGGGTGAAAATCTCTAGTTGATGGGCTAGAGAACATCAGTAGGTCCATTCAGTAACAGACATCTGGAGACAGAAAGCAAGGTAAATGCAACTAAAAGCTATAGGAAAATTCAGCAGGCACACTACTACACACAAACAAACCCCAACAAACCAACCTATTTATATTCCATGAAAAAAATCAGCATAAAAAACAAACATCCAGTTTTTTTCATGGCTCTGCTTACATTTGTTGCTAACAGAAGTCTCTGTAATGTATCTCACAGGCAACACTATTGTGCCAATTTTCTACCAGTTTTGTCATTGTTTTAGTGGTAAACTCACCCATATTTGACATAGGAACTTGAGCTGAATCGCCAACAGTTGGGTAATTCTGATAGGCCAGGGGCTGCTGTCTTTGGTCAAGATACAGTAACAGCCAAAGTACAGCAGATCTCATATTGCTGAGCGTGATTTAAAGGAAAATCTTTGAAAGAAGTATAACTGCCTGAATTACTACTCTTTTATATGTTTTTAAATGAGAACGTAAAGGCCAAGGGCATTTTTTCCTATTTAATACTATTAAATCCATCATTAAATCTCTCGCTGAACACTGGGTGAATTTAATGGTGCCCTCAAGTGCCGACACTGATGCTTGACTGTGTTAATATTGTTGTATATACAGATACAATAAATAACACTTAGCTAAGGTAGTATTAGCAACCTTATTGGGTATACCAATACAAATAGCTGTACTAATGAGATTAAGCATCAGAAACCAGCGTTGATGTGAATCTAGGCTCTGAGGCTAAAATATGGATAGGGATTCAACACATTGAACCTATCAATAAAAGCAAACAGACTCTACTAAAAGCTTTACTGCTACTTGGCATTAAAGGATTAATTTGAAAGTACAGTTTTTATCTTTTCTCATCTCACTTTATAACATGCTCTGTCAGTCTGTCTTGCACACAGGTATCATGAGTGTTCTATTTGCTAAAAATTGGCAAAATCCCTGGCAGGCCACTCTGCTTTGCCTCGCTATAACCAGAGTTCCCTTTTCTGGATGTAATCCAGCACTGGGGATGGACTGGGTTTATACCACTGGTGGTTTTTATGTCTTGTATTTTGAACAGAGGGTTGCATTAGTTGAGTCACCCCTAGTTCATCATTTCTCCTCTCAGCGTGCACTGGTTGGTTGCAGATATCTTGACCATGCAGATTACTTTAAGCCACCTGGCATAATTCCAGGATCCCATTTTTCTCACACAAACCCCATTAAATGTTCACGATGACAGTACTCTTACCATTGTAGTAATCTCCAGTTCTCTCTGTTTCATTTTGAGAGTGTTCTTTATTCATGCTGGTAGGGAAAAAAGTTCTACATAGTGATCTTTCTTATGATGGGATTCTACGTATACTAAAGCTTTGAAAGATATGCTCACTGCTTTGTTTTACTAAGAAACTTTTTCTGAGTAAAAAAAGAACTGACCTAAAGAACTACCTTTAATCGAAAGGGGTAAAATCCTTCCCTGGGTAGGAAACTCATTGAAGGATTAACTGCGACATTATGTGGACCTTCTTGTGGCAGTGAATTGCAGTTTGATGTTTTTCATGAAGAGAAATCAAAAGAAATTAACATGTGCTGCCACAAAACAAACTTTCATGACTTTTGATATTTTACATTTCCAATGCTAGGGCAGCTGTTCCTGATTCCATGCTCTCTAAAAAATAGGTAACATAATTTCAAATTGGTAATGGTATGTCCTGTTTCGGGTTTTTTTATGTATTACTTTAATTTTTCCACATGATTACTACGAGGTTAAAAAAAAAAGAGAAAATATATGTATCCTCATTTTTTTTAAATGACAGCAAAAGAATGTTAATTTTGCTGTAAAGTGGATAAGTAAATCATGCGTAGTTAAGAGCTCAAAAATACGCAAGCATTCATAACCATCTTACTTCCTTGCGTGCCTCTGTCATGATGCAGCCTATAATTTCATAATCACCTACTGTTTGCTGGCAAACATCTTGAGGAATGTTTTAGAGAGTTGTAAAAACTTTTGTTAGCATCATTTTTCATAACATTCTAGCTGTAAAACCAAGCTGTCTTTGTGCTAAGAGTCTGGTACAACATGAGCAGAGAACACCAAGAAATGGTGTGGCAGAACGATACACTAGTCCGTGTAGGCTTTCTGTGCATACGGGTGTCTCATCAGTTCAAGTTTGTTTCATAGCCAGTCTACGTATCAACTGTTTCAAAGATCTAATTATTTTTATTTCCATTCATTTAATTGGGTTTTAACCAATTTAGATAAATCTAAATGTATTTGATTTTAGCTAAAAGTAGTTTAAAACCATTGTGGTTTTTTTTTTAAATAGATGCAAATTTCTTATTCAAACAGTGCCTACAATAATGAATAAGATACTCGTGTCACTCTGCTACTTAGTGAAATATATGATGTAATGGATGAAGCCAGATCACATGCTTTAAGAGCAGAGTCAAAGCTTCAGTGTATGTTTTCATACAATTGAAAATTTCATACAATTCCATTTTTCCACGTGGTAAGACAGAATGGCATTGTCACCCTCAGTACCATTTGTGCCAGGACAGGTATTTTCTTAAGGGATTTTCTGAGTCAAGGTTCATTCAACCTTAATTTGTTGTATGTGTTTTACCTTGTAATAACAGGACCTCAGTGTGCTCTGCTTACCAAACCCTTCACTGTGATGCGAAAGGCCCTGATTATCTGCTTTGATGACTGGAACATAGAAGGAGGACTTGATTCTTACCATTTTCCAGGCTTTATTTTTGCCTCTGCTCTCAACAATGAAACCTCCAGCCTTGTTGTGTCCAGTTCGCATTGGCCAAGGGTTGCAGTGTGCACGGATGGGAGTCTTAGAAGTGCTTGAGGGACTTTGGATAGGGAGTGCATCCACCGGGACTTCTCTACTAAACTCTTCTGCTATTTTGAGGAGTCTTCCAGTACACATTTTCTTCCTCTTTTCCTATCCCATGCTTTTGACACAAATTTTGGACAAAATCCTTCAAACATCAATACCAGAAAAGAAAAGGAAATAATTTCACCCACTATAAATCACTGTATCCTTAGTAAAGAACTTCTACCATTGCACTGTGCAAGCTCTGTGAATTATTTTTTTACCTCCAATTAAGTCCCAGAGTTATCCAGTAATTTATTTAAGAAGGGTTGTCGTCTGAATCTCTGCCCCCTTATGCAGATATTTTTACCACTATAAAAGTCAACAAGACCTACTGCTCCTGGTAACTTCCGAACAAAATCATAGCCTATGTACACACAGTGCCATGTACATGATACAATAGTGCTCATCCCTGAGAGATTATAATTTACATATACATACAGGAATTGGGCTACACATGGGGAAAAGGAAGTGCTATTAACTTCTGTGTTACTAAGATACTCCAGATCTTAGTGCCAAGCGTAGCAGGACCTGGCCAACCTTTGACATCGCAAAAAGCCTTGCAGCAGGCTCACCAGCCTCTGGCTCTAGCACCAAGCCCCGCTTTGCCACCTCTATGGATTTTTTCCACTGTGGGTGGTTGGTTCCCCAGGACAATCCAGGTTGTTTGCCTGGGGACCCCTGGAGGGAGAAGGAGGATCTTTGCACTTGGCTCCCACTTCTGCCAGGGGATCATTCCCCAGGCCTTGGGGTGGGAGATTATGAAGACTCTCTTTCCTCTCCACCTACCACAGGAAGGAGGGCATGTGCACTACTGAAGACAAGAGGAGGCAAAGAGCCACCCTGGGTAGTGGCTACACCTACATGGGCCTGCTGGAATACTGTTCGGCACACATGGGTCCAGGCTTGGGGATCGAGGCTGGGCACCTGATGGAGAGCACCTCAGCTCTCCTTTGCTGTCCAGCTGCTCTTTCAGGCCGAAGCAGAATCCAAACATGAATTTTCGAAGAAAAAGATGATCACCAGCTGACTAACCTTCTAACTACCCACAACGTTAAAGCCGGAAAAGCTAATACTGTATTGTGTATATATTTAACAAAAATGTTCTAGATAATCACAGATGACCTTTCTGAAACAGCAATGTCTTCTTAATGTGAAGGTATTAAAAGGTCATATGGAGTATATATGTTTCCAAGAAACATAGGGAGGATAGGGAAGAGGGCTTTGAGTGCTTGCCTCTCATCCTGATATGCAGGCAGCCAAGATACAGAGAAGTGTTAATGCCTTCAGATATGAAGACATAGAGATAACCTGAGATGGTCTACAAAAAAGTATCAAGGCAGCCTAGTTGAAATAATGGCACTGCCAAGGAGTCACCTCTGAATTCTCCCTCAACTTCTGTGTGTGATTGTAGCAACTAGAGAGGCCCAGCACCAACCTGAATCTCTGTACTAGGTGCCATACAAACATGTAAGAAATAAAGCTTTGCTCCAAGGGTCGCAAGGCCAGACTCAACCCCACACAGCTGGAGGCACTTTAGGACTGAGTACAGCAACCTGGAATCCATCTCTAGATGATATAGAAAGTAATTTCCAGAGGATACTCCAGATCTTAGGTCCGCTGATGTGCCCCTTGCTGGAGTCTGTGCTGACTATAGCAAGAGTGTCAGGCAGATGCCTCCATCCCGTTGACCCCTCGGTTAAATCCCCAAGGTTAATTGTGATGCACCTAGACTTTATACGATCAAAACAGCAGGGGACAACTATGGGCAACAGATTACTGATACATAAGGAAAGAGCACACTTTTGTTTCGATCTTTTCTAAAACACAATGGAACATCCCTTTCTCTTAATCACTGCTTTTGTGGTCAGTACCTAGCATTCGCATGTGAGTACAAATGGTTCATGTTTTCTAAACTTATAAAGCTTGTATTGAGAGCCATAAATTTTAAGGATTTTGATGGACTGAAAAAGAAGCTCCAAAATAAAGAATAAATAAATCCCACTTAGGTACATTTTAGGTGTGAATCTGAATGGCATATTTTATCACCCAGTCTGAAGAGAATTCTGACCTGTGTAACAAGCCAGGTAACTGCAGCCACTCTACCCCTGTTTTGAGCCATTGTCTTGTATTTGGTTGCAGCATATCATTCGAAAAAGCATCCTGTATCTTAGTACTTCAAGAGATGAAGACAGGCATTTCTGTAGCACTGCATCCCAGCAGTGAAACGCCAGTTTATGAGAAGTTGTTCCTAGCTTCTCCTTTTTTCCTAATTTCATTTTGCCTTTTTGTCCTTCTATCCATTGGCTTGTGGTACAAGAAGTTGGTGGTTTTCTTCTTTCTCTATTATTGTAAACTGACAACATTTGCCACTGAGACCTATTTGGAAATTTTGTATACATGGACTCCTATTAAGCACAAACAACCTTGATTTTTTCAGTCATCTCTTGTGAATCCTGTTGAAGGTGTTGAGCAGAGGTTCTACTTTTTGCCTTGGGCCACTTGACAGCTGGCTACAAATAAGTTTTCTGAAAGTCATGTTAGGGTTTTTTTTCTCCTGGGAAGATGCTTATGCAAATCAAGCATAGTAGCTCTTAGTGTAACAGGGCTGATCTCTGTAAATATCTGTGATCTTTTTTTGTTCCTTCTCAGAATTTTCAGCATTTTTGAAGAAATTCAGTCAAAGAAACTGGTTATTCCGGCACTGGCCTAACCAGTTTTACTGTGCTACTTACTTCTCCATTTTCAAACACACAGTGACGGAATGAGCTCTTTGGACAAGAACGTGAGATGTTAGGAGATTATTTTCTTGTCCTCTGGTGACCTCTAACTCCTTTCCAGGTCCGGTATCCCAGTCTATCAGGTATATAGGGTATTCTTGATTTGGGGACAAGGGTTTGTCTGTGTTCAGCTCTGTGCACCTCTGTACTCTCAGCTGAACTGGTCCCTCTTAACTTCAGCCATCACGTTGTGCCACTGTGCTACTTCTAGAATACAAACCATCAAAATTTGACATCTTTCTGTCAATTCAGATCTAGGAGGCACACGATGCAACCTTGAGAACAGATGGCTGAATTCACATACACTGAAGCATGCAGTGCTACACTGATCTCTTAATCTCATTCAGAATAAATGGCTTGTATATGAACAGATTCCCCAAGTTGTCAGAGCATCATAAACAAAATTGTTTGCTAATTGCAGTCAGCCACATCCATGCAAGGTTTTCCAGAAAAGATTTACAGTTTGCTTTGCCTTGCAGAACCTCTATGTGCTATGGCAGGGAAAAGGGAAGGAGAGTCCCTGCCTTGAAGCTCAGCTCCACAGTCTGAGGTCCCAGCCTGATGTAATTTTCACCTGTAAATTGAACACATTTCATCTAATATCATTAAGAAACCACAAGTGCAAAACCTCTTGGAGCTACGCTTTATAGAGCCACATTTGGCAACAATTTAACTTCTAATACTTTAATTCTGACTTTTGTCTTTCTATGGTCTTTTCTTAGCCTCTCTATCATCTTTTCACACTGCCCAAGAGGTTTGTTTAGTAGCACAAAACAAAAGCTTGCTTTGTTCTTGTTATGGTTGGCAGCCTTTGCAGGTATGTTAGCTGAAAGGTGTTCTGGTAGCACCTTAAATCTTAACCCAGAGCACAAGGTATTTACTTCATGTAAGTCTGCCTGTAACTTGTGCACAGAGCACACAGGCACCACTGTTACTCATAAGCTCTGTAAGCTTGAACTGCTCAATCAGTTGGCTGAGCAAGCCGAGCTAGAATTATCATACCCACTGGTGCCATCTCCACCATAGATGCAAAAAATTGCTCTTTATATGAGCCCTCAGGTTTCCAGGAACCATGTAAGTCTTTATGGTATTCCCAGTCCTCATAAACTGGGTTCAGGAGTATGGTAGACTAGGTCTAAGAACAAATCAGGCCAAAGAGATGACCTGCTATTTCATCTTCTGTCCCGGAGGTGAACCAGGACTGCTGTGTACCTATCAGAAAGTTTCCAGACTCCCACAAAATAAGAAACTTGGAAAATTTGTCTAGTTTCAGAAAACCCAGAATTTTTTTTCCCCCACAAATCTTGCTGAATTGACCTCCTTACATTTAGCGGTGTAATTTTTGTCTGGAATAAAGGCATATTTATATTAGAGCATTACATGCATCTGTAGCAAAGATATTTCAGTATTGCTAAATATTTACCATGATGGTATTTTTGTCTTCTCCAAACCGCAGATGTTTTCCTTAGTGGATGTCTCTGTTTTTTAGCCTTGGGCATTTTTTGTCTGTTCCTTTGTCATATTAATACAATCATCCACCAAAAAAGGGTAAGACCCTAACTAGTGTCCTGGTCTTTATTTTCAATAGTTTTTATTTTAACTTCTTGAAACATTTCCAGAGCAATCCTGAGGCCACTACCATTGCTTTGTTAGCAGGCTGCCGAATTAACATGCTTGTTATGATCTCTGAAAATGTCAACTATATGCACTTTTTCATTATTATCTGAAATCATGCAGAGATCTGGACCTTGAAGTATCCTAGGTCTTTTCCTTTCCTCTTTCTCCTCCCCCCACTCCCAAGAGGCAGCTATTCATCTTCATTAGCTACTTCTGTTAGCTTGCTGCCAACTGAGACTAGAAAACTAGCTGCATCAGTCTTGCATGGCAATTCAGGAATTAGAATCCACAGTCCTTGGGAGCAGGAGGTTAATGCACTAATAAAGATTGTACCTTGATTAACCACATCATCTCAGCTTGCCCAGGCAAGACTGGTTTTCAGACAGTTTGTCATATCATATGGCCCAATGCATTCATCTAAAAACATCGCTTCATAGCTAAGAAGAGATATTAATCATTACCACTAAAGGAGAAATTTTGCCTTTTTTTTTTTTTTTTTTTCATTTCTAAGAGGAATATTTAAAAGTTTTTTAAGGAAACCCTCTAAATTCTGTTCTATGATTGACCTGTAAAGGGTCACATTCTTCCTTTCCTGATAGAAATAAACCTTTTTGTCTTAAACTCTGTTATGATAGAGTATGGCATGGTTTATACCCTAATTAACATTTGCTTTTAGAATCAAACAATATTTCTTTTGGGTATCCATAGCTTCTTCTGGACTTACAGGCTCATTTAGCCCCCCAAAATGAATAAAAGTTTTCAGGATCCTGTTAAAGAATTATAGTCACACAAAGAAGGACCTAAATAAGTCAGTTTGATAAGTAAGCAGCTGTAGCCATCTTTTACATTTATCTGTCCTAGACTGCTGAACCTTGAATAAATGTTGCAGGTTATTTGCAGGATGATTCCAAACAGAAACTTACTGCACTGGCATTTCTGATTTGCTGTAGAGTGAATTGATCCACAGATCACGTTGCAAATGTTCATGATTTGGAATGGTTTAGTTCTGTAGATACTAAATACCTGGAGATTTAATGCTGAACACATTCTTTAATGCTGCAGTCTGCAAAATCTCTGACCTTCTCCCTTTCCAAGGGCCTAATTTCTCTTTTTTTCTTTCCTTCTCCCCAACCCACAGACATATGTGTGCGCACACACAAACACACAGAGTCCTGTTCCTTCAAGCAATCTCAGATGATGCCCATCTGTGCAGGTCTGAAGAACCAAGCACAGCACGAATGACATAGTCACAAGCTACACAATTACCTTTATTTCTTTGCATAGAACAAAAAAATTCCTTGACAAGCACTCTCGCCCTGGATTATCATATACCGATGAAGCCTCTTGAAAGGAATTCATATTACAGAAAGCAACAAGGCATTTGAAGGGTCTTAGGAATGGAGCCAAAGGGGAAATGTGGTGTAATGTGTTTTGCAGCAGATCGTTATGAAAAAAGTGACCCCTTGAAATAATTTTAGCAGGAGTGGGGGAGACAGAAGAACTGCTGACTGAGGTTCAGTGCTGAACTGGCACCAAGCTGGGGGTAAATGGTGTCCTTACGGCTATTTCAGCTCCATGACAGGGAGCTCATAGTAGTTCCCTTATTTCATCCTTCAGTTACTGGGCAGGAGAAACCACGTTTCTCATTTATCTCAAGTTTAGAAAGCATTTTGCATCATACATGACATAAATATCAACCATAAATTAAAACCTGCCTAAATGAGTGGATGGAAAGAAAGTAAACCAGGAAACAACAGAAGCTGGAAAATCGCAAGATATTTTGTTGTGCAGTAGTGGTTCTGAATAACATGTTACCAAAAGGATAATAACAAAATAAAACAGGCTTAAATGTAAAGAGGAAAATTATCAAGTGCTCAAAGGAAACTACTGGGTTTACGAGGAAGAAGAAAAAGAGTTAAGTAGATGTAGTTTGGATAGGTGACATTGTAAAGAAACAAGAGGAAACAGCTTTATCTTTTTATTTTACAGGTGTATATTTGAGGTTTGGGTTAAAAAAGTTGCAGCAGTAACAGATACTAGAGAAATCAATTTTTTAAAAAAGAAAATTTGCTTTTCACATCATGAGAACCTTATCATAGTGAAATGCTGTCAGCTTCAACAGTCTCCAAAAGTTTCAGTGTCAGACTCTGCTTTGGATGTTTGACACTAAAATCATAGCCATGTTGTCAGATAGTGGCAGCGCAGCTTCACTTAACTGAAAGGGATCTTTGCCAACTGACAGCAGTTAAAGGCAGTCTCCCGTGTTAAAAAAAAATAGTATCTATTTTATGAAGACAGGAGAGTAACTGGATTAGAGGTTCTCAGTGTCCTGTGATCACTTGCTAAAGGATCTTGGAAAGCTCTGCATTAGCTTTGTGTTGCCTTGGCTTCCAGCTGAATAAATATATCTAATGCTTCCCTAAAATCTGCATTTTGGTGTAGGTAACTCTAAAGAGAGACCCTCTGCAGTTCCTGTGAGCTAACCAACAGAGTATTTGCAAAGGAAAATTGTGTCTCACCAACCTGCTATAATTCCTGCAGCATGTCAGTAGAGCAGTGGATGAAGTTGAGCCAGTTAAAATAATTTTGAAAAGGTGTTTGACAGGGTCCTTTATGAGATGCTACAAACTTTTCCTAAATCATCATCTGTGGAGAGACAAAATATTATGAATCAAAAATTGGCTGGGTGAGCACAAGCGAAGAGGAGGATTAAACAGTCAATTTTCTTAATGGCCTGATGATAAGTTCTGGTTTTGGCAGAGACTGAACATCAAGATAATACATGTGGCTAGACTTTAAATCTAGATGATACTGGTCTCCCTACTTTTTATTAATTACACTTTTTCTGAATCAGTTCAACCATTCCTGGTATCATGTGCCACACAGCAAGATTGATGGCACTAGATAAATAGCATTGCCTTAAGTCTAGAGTGAATACTATTATTTACCTCTGCATGGTACTTTTCCTGAAAAATTACCTACAAGCTAGGGTTAAAAGCCCCAAACAAAACACTGCCAAGCAGTCATTAATCCACAAGAAATGTCTCGTTACCTAATTGTTGCTGCGGAAACTGGGTTTGGAGCAAGGATATGCAATACTATAGATTCTTTCTTTGAAGGTTTTCCCTGCAGTAAGAAGAAAAGCTAAGTTGGCACATCGACTAAGATTAACTAGGCTTGGACCTTTACAGCTTGTAAAACTGGGCATTTATGTATAACTGCTGAAAACTGATTTACTACAGGTGGAGACGAGTAGAGTTGTAGAGTTGATGAGTTACAACATGCATGTGAATGAGACTTGCCATCACCACCACCGCAAAGATGTCAGTGTGAAACAACGTTGCTGCAACCCTCACAAGAAGAAATGTGCATTTTAAAAAAAAAGAGGGAGTCTTAAAGCTGCCCCTCGGTGTTGAGCATTGTTGTGCATCTGGCCGCAGGAGGAGAAGGGCAGTCGCCAACATCTCAAACAAGCTGTCCCGCAGTTGGGCACACACGCTTATCCACATGTATTTTTAAGCAGTCTAGTCGGGGCTTCCTTCTTTGATCCAGAAATATTTGTTTTCTCCACTTCTGGACCCCAAATGGCTTCTCAGTGCTTCCTTTAATTAACATTGTTCAGGACTTTCAGGTTAACTTAATCAAGTTTGGAGAAAGATCTAAATTTGCTTTAAATTAGACCATTATCTTGTGGTGGCTGGAAAAACTTCTGTCGCCAGGTGTTTTGGACTTATTTTTTGTTTGATTTATGCTTAAAAAAATCCCTGCTTTTTTCTCTTTCTAATTTCAAAAATCTTCTGTGTCAATCAATGTTCTAGGACCAATTTGAAGGTGCCAAGTATTTTTAGTACATTTTCATCAGTCCATTTGAAACATTTTTTCCAGTCCAGTTGGTGCCTTATGCCAATATTGTCAATCCCAAACTCCAAAGACAGACAGGTTAGCTGAGCAGAAAAGAGAAGATGCACATGAAAGTTTACTTTAACAATAAAAGTTGACTCCTTTCTATTTAGTTAGTTAGATACTTGCTGTTTGGGCTTACATTTTCAAACAGTTCACAACATGTACTAAAAAAACATCTTAATATAATTCTGTGTCACCGTCGGTGGTTTTAAACTGTCTCAAATTAGATAAGAGTTCAAAACAATGAGATCTGGCACACAGGAACACATTCTGGATTTGTTTCTGCTTGACCTTGCAAAGTGTTGGCACTTTCTGCTCATCTAAATCCTTTCTCCTGATTTTTGAGATTCTGAGCTTGGCAGCCGAAACGAGACTGTGCACATCGTTTAATGCTTTTCTTTTTAAAAAATATTTACTACGTTGAAATCTTACCACTCCTCAGAGGTGACAACCCATAATTTGGGATATTCTTCATGTTAGTTTTCTGATTATTTTTTTTTCTGATTTGATTTCATTTTATAGTTGCCTGAATTCCAAAGGGTAGTGATAAAATACAGCATATGATCACAACTCAAAATATTATTCCAATAAATTCACATCCAGCTATTCATGATAATGGCAATTATTAACCCAGGCAAATATCAGTGGTCTTACTAAAGCTTTGTGTTAGAAAGGGTTGCGTCAAATTTAAATTATGAAGAAAGCTTTATTATATACCACAACACAAAGTAAAAGGGAGAAGAGAAGCTAGCTAAAAAGAAAGACCATTAAGGCCATTTTTCATTGAAGTGTGGATGAGAAACAATCTTGGGGAAAAGAAGAAATGAAAGATTTTGACATGTCAAAAAAAAAGGTCACCCTTATTTTTAATCAGCCCTCTGGTCCTCTCCCTGGATGAAGGCATCATTGTCAGACTTGGGCTGGCAAGGTGGGAGGGAAGAGCTCTGCAGCTGTAAGATCGGTTTCTGCATGGCATATAGCATGAAGATATCTCCCTGAAGGTGAAAGTGGGGGTCAGCCACCGTATCACCTGGAGGAACTGTTCTTGGGCAAATGGAAATCATAAGTACTGAACAGCATATTTCACAAGTAGGATAACTTTAGGTCAAAGCTACCAGACTTTCCCAGTCTGGCTGCCCTGATTCTTCAGCTGACAGAGATAACGTAAAGCATTGCCCTTCAGAAGAAAGGGGCACATAGTTCATCCCTGTGCATACTTTTGGGCTCAGCAGCCCAACTTGTAGGGAAAAACTCTTTGTTTGGGAGCGGGGTTTTACCAGTGGAAACACCTGTAGTCTATGTGAACGGCATCCCATTTCTAGAAAGTAAGTAAATAGTCCTGTAAGGGAAAAGCAAAGAAAAGCAGGTGATAAAGCGATACTTTTTTAGATCACAGCTTTAAGATTAAATGTCCACGTTGCAAATCTCCTTTTCTTCAATTTATGGTCATAAACCTTTACTGTTGAAGTATTTCTCAATATGTAATTCCTTAATCTTTTGAAAACAATAGCATTTGTGCCAGGTACTTTTAGCAAACAGCAATCTGGTTGCCTGTGTTTTTTGTTGCCTGAGTTTAAAGAACTTACTGTATATTAAAAATGACTATATACTGCTATTGCTGGCACTTATCAGATAAGGAAGTCATATGATGAACAATCTGCCTCAAAGAACTGAAAAGCAAAGCAATTCTGATACTGAAACTGCAAACCAGATGATGCTCTGATTAGAGGCACGCACACAGATTACAGAAGTATAATAAATCATGTAACTTTTTAGGCTCAAATAAAATAAAAGAATGTATTTTTTATTAGGAAATAAACTGTTTATCAAGAATGCTTTAAAGGTGACATTTATTACTAATAAACTATGTTGAAAGGGCTGATCCTTTCATTGGCAGAACAGCTGGAGACTTTCCCTTATGTAAAAAATGCCCCAGCTCAGTCCGTGCTGGGTCAGGAAGAACTTCCATAAGCACTAACGAAGAATGGACAAGAGACTCACCCGCACCTTTTTTCAAATAATGACATTTTCCTTTCTTTTTAAAAAGGAATGAGTCATGGAAATATAACTCCAGTATTATTTTGGGACTGATCATGGATCTCAGTGTGACTCCTTGGAACATCACTTGAGAAACAATTCCGCAGTCAGCTAATGGTACCGAAACCCAGCAAAGCATCTGCCAGGCAAACCCTTGATGGTGTCAGCGAGATCCCTGCTTAGGCAGGATGTTATTTGCTCTTCAGCTCTTGAAACTTAGGGGCTGACTCTTCAGGGTTGTCATGCTCTACTCCTCTCCTCCTAATCCTGTTAGGTTACTTTGTACCAAATGCTATGGCTGTTGGTTCTGAACATATCAAAACCCATGTCTATCCTTTAACAGCCTGCCCTAGAGACAAATATGAAACCTCTCTCTTGATAAACTTCTTGTCTGAAGTGTTTAATTTACACCTCCCCAAAAGCAGCCTTGCTTTGGAGATCAACTCATTCAGGCTTGCATGATTGATGGCATTGAACATGGGTCTACCTGCTACCTGAAGCTGTGTCAAGGATGACTGCATACAAGTCAGGTCAAGCTACGTATATCTCTTAGCTATTAAAAAAATATCCTTGAAAACAACACAGGGAAGAGCCAAAGGTGGAGTGCAGGACACCTTGTTTAGGGTTTGCCGAATGCCTGTGTTCTGCAAGGCACAAACACATTGCAGTTAGGAAGTTATTCAACTCCTTTACAATGATAAAGGCAATTTTAGGAATTAATCATTGAGCAAGTGTTAAAACATTTATCATTCTGACCCTGTCTATGAAATCTTTTTTGCGATTATTCCATAGTGTGTACCCCACTGGTCATGACCTGAAACTTTTGTTCCCATACTACAAAAAAAGATTCTTCTGTTAGTCTCACCATCCAGAATACATTGCATGATTAAAATGTAGTTGCAGATTGTCAGAAAAATCAAACTTCTTGCACTTAAGATACATTAACTATTCAGGAAAATTAAATGGTGCTTAAGAACTGCTCTCAGGAGTCTGAGATAAAAATCAATGTAGCTCATGTATTGTCTAGATTATATGTAAACTTGGCATTTCCTAGAAGCTGCAGTAACTTAAATATTCCACTACCCAGGCACTCTTGCTACTGATATACTATCATTGTCTCCTCTTCCATTGACTTTCTAAACACAGTTTGCTGTGCAATATTGTTTTTCAGGAGATGACCCATTCATGGCCCCCACCGTTGTCAGCTATTCATACACCAGGAAAGGCAGAACAAAGCAAGTTTCCCTTCCCAAACAAGGTAAGACACGCAACATCATGTAGAACCGTGCCTCCTGCACCTCAAAATATGTCCTACATGAGCCCTGCCTAAGCGTGTGAGGCCTCTGGGCTGAGGTTGATGCTGTGCTGATGACCTTTTGTGTGTGTGTGCTAGTATCCCCTGACTTTTCCCTGCTTACAGCCTCTGCAGGGCTACACATTCTGGTTTGCATATCTCCTGGCAGCAGCACTAATGCTGATGTGTGGGTCACGGGTTCCTCGCTGCAAGGCAAAACTGCCGGTGTCCCTGGTGGGGTGTTCAGATGTGGTGCCTTCTGCAGGCACCTGCTGAGCTCCTGACTGATACCTCAGGGCACATACAGCTGCTGCAAGTCAAGAAGCTCCTGCTTGCATCCATTGTTCCTGCTTCATTTGGCTTCACTAGCCGAGATTTTTATTGAAACTGTTGAGGTCTGAGGGGGGCTTTACTAATACACTGGCCTCTGCAGTCAGAGGCTCAGGAGTGGGCATACATCCCCTGCCACCAACCTGGCTTCAGAGCCAGCTTTGCTAGAAAGGCAGGCAGCCCAGTGCCATGATGCCCAGAGAGGCCACAGAGTATTTGCCAGGGAAGTATTTGGTCTCTCAAGGGACCAAGGCCACTGGTACTGCTGATGGTGCCTTGAAACCAGCTCCACTGTCGTATGCGTTTCCCAGGGAGGATGCAGTGTGGCATGGTAAAGCTCACTGGCACGAGCTTGGGGAAACCACATTATTTATACTTGGTAAGTCAGGAGGGAATGAAATCAGCGCTCCTATGCAAAGGCCAATAAAATTTTCACATTGTATCACCATATACTTTTTATATGCCACAAGCATATTTCATGAAGTGTTCAAGCTTGAAAGATGGTATTGATGCTGCTTATAGCCTTTCTCCTGTTAAAGCAAACTCCTCTGGTAGCTTTTAAGTCCATTCTGCAAAATTTAGTGCAGAGAATAATTACAAGCACAAAGCCAAGAATCCTTCAAGATTTGCCTACAGTAAAACAGCTTTTCCATGGATGAGTGTCATGATTTTGAAGCACCGAGGGTGTAAACCAAAGCATCTCTGGCATGTTATGAAAGACAAAGAAGGAAATAACCCACTGTCGATTTGCTTATTGAAGGCAGGCAGCTGATTGAAGATGGTAGGTGGGCTAGGGGCTGGTTATGTTAGAGTAAATCCAGTAGGAGACAGATGTATCAGCAGCTTACATGCGGGTTTAGTGCCCAGATGGATGACAAAAACAAAGTGGTGCTTGCAGCTCTGCCGTTTCTGTCAGAACTACCA